>NC_092649.1:12187190-12487190 GCF_032118995.1 Asterias amurensis
CTATTGGTAGGGAATTATCCCCGTTTATACTTTGTAAGAAGCTTCTTGAATCGTACATATAAGGCTGGGGACAAAAGAGCTTTTTGATGTTTTTATTATATTTTTTCAAAAATGACACTGACAAAAGATAGAAAACTGTGTGCAAATGATCTGTACTTAAAAGTACCTTCATTTTAGACAATAACAACATAACAGGTAGTACTAACCAGCATTTGTTTAATGCATCCATTTTGACTTATATATTTATCTCCGAACATGTTTTTACAAACATAAAACAAATTTGTGTGTATTTGTCACTAAAACCCCCCAGCAATTTCAGTGTGTAATTTGTGTAGACATTCTCTTTTTACAGCCAAGAGATTTTACCAAACTCTTTCAGAATTCACCCTTTTTCTCCCCTTCCCAGTTCCATAAGGCTGTTTTTAAAACAATGCAGTCATTAATGGCAATAAACAATCTAATCAAAAGGTCCTTTCATGAAACATTTAGAATAAACTTTAAACAAAAAAGAACATTTTACTTGGAAAATGCATACTTTTTTGCCAAACAATATCCTGAAGACCATCCACTCTTGATCAATAAACCCCATTCACCAAGAGCGCCAATTATACGTAAGCATTTTTGCGAAATCCATACAAACTGTACTAAAGACCTTATATAGTTCTGAGCAGACGATATTATGTACATGCAAAGAAAGTGGCTTAAGTTCTGTCCACGTGAGATTATGCAGAAATAGGGCATTTTGTGAAGATGAAGGAATCGTTTTGTGTTTGCGAGAGAATCTAGAAGTACAGTGAATGGCACCTCTGAGGTTGGCCAGCGATGCTAGTGGCATATAGCAGGTAATGACAGGTGAGGTCTAGCATCTGTTTGTGTTTGCGTGTACCCACAAGAAGTAAATAGGTTAATACATGCATGAGATGCATTATTCATGCGAATAAATTAAACCGGTCTGTATGTGAGAGAGATTTAGTGATACTACTGTATGTAAATGAGGCGGTTTGTCCTATTTTACAAAGGTTTGAAAGAGATTTAGTTGGACAGGCTGAGGAGCGGAATTCACACTGTATTCAAATCAGTTGGTTGTTTATACTTTAAGGCATCAGTTAGTGTTACTTTATTTACATTTATTTGTGTTTGAGAAATTCTTCTTTATAAGTACAGTGACTTTTGGATAAACCTTTCAGCCAGTAAGACGTGTTTAAGATGAGATTATAAACTGTTTCAATGGAAGCTTACAAGAGATACATTTCATGTCATAAATTTTTTCTTAATTTTGCTCGTCAATGTCTTAAAATGTACACAGAATCTGAACACATAATAATAGCAATATGGTCATTAATGAGTATCATTGTTAATTAACATTGTTTGACTGACTCTTTCTAACAATAACAATGATGGTTTATATTGCGCCCATTCCATAAATTGTACACAAGCCCGCAACAAAATATTCAATAATAACTAAAAAACAACAGCAGCAAAAAGTCGGATATAAGTCACACTGAAGTAAAGAAATAATCTAAATAATAGAAAATGTAAATTGCTAGAAAACGTAACTTGATAGGAAGTTCATCTCAAGGGATACAATCTATTCATAGTTTAAGAAGTTCTGTTCGTGTAGAGAAAGAAAGAGAGAGAAATAGAGAAGAAAAAAAAAAAACCTTTACTGTTTGTCTTTACCGCTTTCAAAAAGATAAACCTGTCCACCCACATATCCTTTCCCACAAAATATCTGCCAAATAGAAAGAGTCTCATATTACACAAACAAATCAATTCCTGTGCCTACCCCCTCTCATTTTGAACTTGATGGTTCTTCAGTTTGTCATATAGAGAATCTAGACATTAGGGTGTTAGGAGATTGATACATTCATACCTATACAGAAGGTTTTTTTTATGGTACAATTCATTAAAAATTGATTACCAGTCCTTGGGGTTTTGTATGAATGCAAGTTCATTTTGAGGGGGTTGGTGGTTGGGGGTTGGTGGTTGGGGGTTGGAGTCAGTTTAAAGTCCCCTCATAATTGCTTTCCTGATTGAATTATCATTGGAAGAGGAAAAAAGTATCAAGTTTTGCGATTGATTTTGAAAGGTTGGTTATTGCTGATATCCTTGGCATTTCAAGCTAGAGAACATTTAGTTGTCACCAGGGAAAGATGTGTTTTTTCTTTTTTTTTTCGTGTTTTCTCCTCTGCCATGTAAAAATCATCAGTGATGAATAATATAGACAGACAATAACATAGACATGGTACAGTTACTCCAAGCTAGAGAAATTCAATAGATCCTTCCCATGAAATATGTAAATTGCACATAGCGCGTGCGCACTAACGTTTTGGTTGGCAAAATGAGGGAACATCGCGCTGTTTTGTACTCGGCTAATGGGTGCGTGATGCAGACGCGATTGCGCGTCTGCTTTAATGAACATTAGGGTTCCTGGATAGTTCGTCAAGTCTCAGATAATAGTAATAATGAGAATAATAATAAGAATAATAATTGGGTTATAATTTATATAGCGATGCAAGGTGCTGAAAGGAAAAGAAGAATACAAAAAACCTGGGGAAAAAAAAACCAAGCGAACAGATGAAAAGATAAGCTTTCAAATGACAGTAATACCCAATTAGGCCTTTTAGGAACATTTCGGAGCTTATAGAATATTTTAATAAAAAGGCATTAATGCTGATGGTTGTCTTGACTTTTAATGGCAGTTTTTCTATTTATGGGAATTGAAATATGGTTTGAGTATGGCCATGGGCGCCACATTAATAAAAAGGCAGTGCGTCATGAATTAAAATGAACACAACATCGTGTAGCAACTGAAACTCGAGTCTTGGTGTCAAGCGTGTTAAAAACCTTGGACGGTGACAATACAATTTAAATTTAGTGGAGGTATGCCACGTCTCAAATATTGTGAACCAACTTCATTATTGTACTTGTAAGGCAGATTAGTCGTTAACTTGTGTGAAGGAAGCCATGATATTGGGCCTTGATCTTGGATTTATTTCTTACCTCCCGTTCTTATTCAACTTAGAGGAAGTGTTGGGCCTTCATTGGTGAGGATGTCATTTAGCATGCCATCCTCCTCAATGAATTTGTCAACTTCATTATCAAGCTATGAACATGTCTAAAGATTTTACCCATCATGGTAACTGTGGTAGTTGTCTACAATCATGAAATATCTTGTCATTGCTATAGTTTTGTTAGTAGTATCTACCCATCATATTGATGCTGCTGCCGCCCTTCAAATTAAATTGCAACTTATTTGATGCACTTGACCTTGACTGGCTTTACACTTTCGGTAAAAAAAAAAATATAAAAAAAGGCACAGATTTACAAATAATTTACAGGGTTTACAGAAGGTAATGGTGAAAGACTTCTCTTTAAATATTAGTCCATGAAATGCTTTACTTTTTGAGAAAACAGTAAAACAATATCAATTGTCGATAGCGAGAATTACGTATTTATTTTAAACACATGTCATGACATGGCGAAACGCGCGGAAATAAGAGTTTTTCCCGTTATTTTCTCCCAACTCCGATGACCGATTGAGCCTAAATTTTCACAGGTTTGTTATTTTATATAGAAGTTGTGATACACGAAGTGTGCGACTTGGACAATACTGTCTACCAAAAGTGTATAATGGCTTTAAGGGAGACTAACACAATGGGGAAGATACTTTCCGACAACGAGTTAAAAGAGAGAGAACAATATGACCCACAAGGAGATTCAAAAGACTACAAGGAATTTAACAAAGCAAGAGGAATTTCAAAGTGTACAATTTCTCAAGTTTGGTGAAGCTCAACCCTGGTACCTGTTGTCAATAAAATCACTGTTTGAGTAGGACACCAAACTTGATACTGAGAATGAAGCAATTATAGTAGACTTGTTGGTAGTTCATTACGGACTGCTGTTAGGCTATGTAGGGCATATAGTGCTATCTATCCCTACCTTTGGTATAATCCATATTTGCTATTTTTAAAGGAACACGTTGCCTTGGATCGGTCGCGTTGGTCTTTGAAAAGGGTTTGTAACCGTTTGTTATAAAATGCATACGATTAGAAAGATATTTTAAAAGTAGAATATAATGATCCACACAAGTATCACTTGAAATTGCGTGGTTTTCCTCTTACCCCCCCCCCCCCTATATCCTCTTACCTCGTCGCAAACATGGTTGGCCATTTATGGGAGTCAAATTGTAAATGTTCGACCGTGTTAGTTCGCAAAGTTAAAAGAAAACCACGCTATTTCGAAGCAAATATGTGTGGATCATTGTATTCTACTTTTAAAACATCTTTCCAACCATATGCATTTTATAACAAACGGTTACAACGCTTTTTATAGACCAACTCGACCGATCCAAGGCAACGTGTTCCTTTAAGGCCTTGAACTCCGCTTTTGACGGGGCACAAGCAATTTTTTCTCCGGTAAGGGGTACCTCTATCAGGAAAATTGTAAATTTGTACTGAAATTTAGCAAAGGGCACAACAGTAATATTACAAGGCACCATGACAATGCTGTTGATGCCTGTTGATGACATGGGTTCATTTTAAGACACAATTTTGTATTTGTTTTGTCGCTATATGTGTACCTACAAATCAAAACAAAATGATTGGCAAGCCAATAAGAGGGGAGTTAAATAACCAGGCCAACCTCCTCGCTACCATACTAATTAAAAACATTATTGAAAACAAAGATCCCACACCTTATGCTGCGACAGGTTGACATGAATGAATACCCAAACGGCAGACATAGAATACTTCACATAACGATAGTTTGTAGGGATACGCTCCATGCATGAACACAATCGGCACCAGGTGTGACTCCATCGATTGGCATGTCAACTTTTAATAATGGTCCACAGTTCCTGCATGCATTTTAATTATAATAATATTGATCCAGATTTTTGTTCGTTCTTCTGGCAATTGGATCTCCGGTGGGAGTTTTAGCCGTGGATGCAGCAGGGTTCGTATAAGGTATAATGGTGGATAGGAACCATTTACCCCATTACACTATCCCCCCCCCCCCCCTCCCCCCCCGGGGGAAATTAATTCCTGCAGCAAGTAATTTGGAAGGCGTGAGCCCATGCTGTATGATAACAAGTGAGTTATGGAATGATCTTAATTAGTTTGACAAGTAGCAGGTTAAAAGTGTGGAATGTCAGATGATCATTGTGAAAAGAATACAAATCAGATTCATCCTTCAAGGATACATTCCCTTGATAACTGGAATCATAAGGGAGATTAGTGTATACACTTGTAGCCCTCCTGTCCATATTAAACTCTTTCATCGTCGGTTTTTGTCAGCACCACAGTGTTAAGGATATGTGCGGGGGAACTTGGGAAGATGAAATAGTCGTATGGGTGCAAAAGCATCTCTGCTAACATTACATACGAATTTGAAATTGTCAAAATGTTGTTTCTCGCTAAATACAATAGTCAGGACGACACACAAAACAAGTATGTGCCGAGACCCAATGTGTTTTGCATGCAGCCTGTTGGTGCAATTTGAAAATTAAAATAATAATATCAAAGTCTTATATACATAGTGCATGTATCTACCAAACAAGGTACTCAAGGCGCTGAGTATATACAACCTTCCAGAAAGATATGTTATTGGAGTGATGAATTCGGAGACCCAATTATTTAGCACCTTCTTAGGGTTTACAGGGTTTACAAGGTGTTAGGTTGCATACAGCAGCCACAACCAGGAACACCGGGGCGAACCCCTTCTCTTTTCGATAAGTGCACTGGGTTCTTTTACATGCATTACACAACACATGGGACCAACGAAGAAAGAAGCAATGGTTTAGTGTCTTGCTTGAGTACTCAGATGCCACGGCAAAAATAGAGATTTTGTGCTGTTGTGGGGAAACATTTTGCTCCATAATAATATGAACCTATTTCAAGGGTTGATTTGAGGATTTCCAGTTCACCACACTTGGCCTGCAACATTTGGCAGTAATATCTCTTCTCAGCGGGGGAGTTACCAGAAATGGCAGACATCTTTTAGAATGCTTTCCTGGACCCTTCTCAATCCATTAAACATGACAAATCTCTAGCGAAATAAAAGAAAAGAAAAGATAATGACGATTCATAGAAAAGAACAGAACAGTTTAATAGCCAATCATTAAAAACATTCACAGGAATTTTAAGTGTTGGGCTCACATCATGAACGAATAAATGAGAGTTATATTACAAATTCTACTCAAAAGAACTGTTTACATCTTCACAATCATCTATTGTTTCTATCCAGTATTCTCTCCTGACTGTTTCCGCATCCTCAATCACCAAGCAACTAACCCTCTCTCCTCACCACTCCCCCTTTCTCTGTCCTTCCAGAGTTCCGTTCCAACCCTCTCCATGAATTCCCCTCAGTCTCAGTCTTAGTCACGAGTCTCAGTTATGTTCCTTTTTATCATTTCCACTACTCATCTTCGTTCCAAACTTCCTTCTTTTACACCCATCTGGTCAAGCAAGGATGGAACAAAGGGCAGAGAACATCACAATGGATGATTCAAATAGGTGTTAGTGCTCTCAACTCAATCAGTATACATCTTTGTTGCAGCTTTTTGATAAAAAGACCCGTAGAAGCCTGAAGTTTTTTTCCAATATTATCATCAAATCCTACTTAATATTATCAAAGTTGGGGAAACGTATATGTCAATTGGATCGAGAAATTTGGAAATTTGAACTATCATCAGCTATCAGCTATGGGTAGTTGGATTGGCGTAGTTGGTATCTTTCCTGGCCTTCCACCTCTAGGACCTCAATTCGAATCATGCTGGGGCACTATGAGGATTGGGTTTCCAGTCCCTAACTGACTGTGTGGGTTTTCCCCTGGAATAATTCTCTGGGGTTTTCCTCCCGTATCTTAAGTTGAAACTTGTCTTTTCTCAATTAGATTCAATTCAATTCAATTCAATTCAATTCAATTCAATTCAATTCAATTCAATTCAATTCAATTCAATTCAATTCAATTCAATTCAATTTAATGTTTATTCCATACTCTTGTTGGGAAAAAATGAACAATTATTGGCAAGTAATTGTTTTGGCAAGTTCAGTGATTAAGTTTGCTTTTCTGAGAGTCCTTTTGGCTACACGACTAGAAAAAAATGCAACAAAATTAAATCAAGTACAGTGTATACCAGATAGATGTTATCCTTTCTAATGTAGCATAGATGGACTGAGGAGCAAAAGAATAAAGTATGAGAACAAATACTAACTAAGCTTGGGCGATATTGTTTTTATTATCTTCCATAGTATTGTCAACAAAATATCGCAATATTCGATTATATCTCGGTTTATATTTGAAGTCTAAAATTCTGACATCTCACAATGACATACTGTAGACTAAATAATAAACCAAGGTATCCATCTGTCGGGTGTACTGTACTGTCTTTCCATAGTGTGAAAACCTGGGCCTTTCAGTTACGTACACACACACATAAAGTGTCATTTAAAGTGTCTACTGCCCATGACTGTTCTTACATGTGTGCATAATTAGCTAGTTCCCAATTTTTGATAGTGTCGAGATATCGCCCAAACTTAATGCTAAGAATTGACAGAGATTCAGAAAGTGGAGTGTTTGAAGTTGCTCCGCTGTATCTTGTTTCCCTTCAGATGGAATAATCTGAAGTCACTCATGAACACAACAATAATAATGTGAAAGAAAGGTTATGATCAATGATGTGTAGCCTTCCTCTCAAGTCTGTCACACTGTCAAGCTGTACTTGAAGAAGCGACTATTTGAACAATTCCAAGGCTGTTCGTAAGATGTATTTGTCCATCAGTTCTTCACCAGTAGTGTCTTCTTTCTATGTCCAATCAAGAGCCTATGACCTTCCCTACCCTTCACATGTGACAAATAGTTTGCCGCTGATGTGTTTGTGTTTGCTCCAAACATCTTTTCTTCGTCCCGAGCCGTAATGATGAAAATTGCACCAAAGACGCCTGCAGCAGCAAAGAAGCTAATTCAAGTCTAATGTAATTTACCGCTCTGCGCATTTCACAAAGGGGAGGTGACGAACGCTATTTTAGGCAATGGAATTCAATTGCGTCAATTTTCCCCGACGCGAAATGAGGAACATGTCGTACACCCTATTATTAAAGAGTGCTATAGCGCTGGGTGAAATCTTGCCTCATTTACGGGCTCTACTCTCGGGGCATTTTCATTTTCTGTGCTCGGCTGTTTTTAATCATTTTTTACTTATTTTTGTGTTATAGTTTGTGACAGTCTTGTTGTTGGGAAGACCCAATGCGATTGATCAAGCATGGCAGAATACTCACAAGCAGTTGCACAGCATGTATGCATCAATACATCACTTACAAGCATATCTCCATGGCATGTTGCAGTCATTCATTAAAAGGCACAGTACATCATTTTTGTTGTTGCAATAAGCACACCACAAAGCAGGGTTTCTGCATATACTTAAAAAGTATTAAAAAGTCTTAAATTGAACCACTGGCTTAGCAGTAAATTTAATGACGAGAGGTCTTAAAAAAAATTGATGAAGCGTGTACAGAATTTTCCTCTCAACATGTAAAGATCCAAGTACGCTGCATGTAAAAAAAAAAATAGCATAAAATGTGAGCATGGGTATAGCTGTTTCCTCCCCTGCTGAGGCCCTAATTCACCTAATTTGTTGTTTTAAATTTTGTTACAGGCAACATTAAAAAGGGTTAACGTGGTCACTAACAAAAGATGCTGGCTATCATTTGAGATGCAGCAAGTTATAACAAATGTTTGATTTTGTCCTTAATTTACTATTGACTTATTTGCAACCTTGCTTGTGCCGTAGTGTGACACATTAATCAGAATCCTTTACTTCCCGTTTATGTCGCATCTCTTGGAGAATGGCAAACTCAACTCTATAGGGACTGTTGATAATGTGTAACCAAACCCACAATCTTGTAGACTATCGATCAAAGTGTACTTTTCTTTCACATTCATTACAACCCAGCCCTTCTTCCTGGGACCCGTTATTATTACCGGTTATCAGTTATAACTGATCATCAGCAATTAAATTCATGTCTGTTTAGTCCTGAGTTACAGTCTGGGGAACCTTGTCTATTTACTCAGCCGGTGTTCTTCCACCCTAGTCACTATTCCTCATCCTCCCTCCATCTTCTTTACCTACCTCCATCAGTCATATTGTAATCTAACCCCTTAGAATTGTCTCGGACCCTTTCTTCAAAGTCACCAGAATCCAATCAATTCCCATTTGTTCTTTCTCTCCCCGCCTTGATGATGTTGTCGCCAGCTTGATTTAAAGAGAAGACACCAGGCAGCGTCATGGTTTAGAATCATTGTCTATGGCGCGATGTAATACTACAGAAATGGTGTTAATCATTTCCCTGAGGGAGTTACAACACGCTCTGATCATTCTCCAATTTGAATGGCAGAAATAAATTGTTTAACTTACAAGGCAGTTGTTACGGGTTACATAATTGTTTAAACACCTCGCAGATGTCAGCACATCAATACAGCATGTTCAGATTAACAAATGTGGAAAAAAAATACCCTAAAACACAAATCTAACAATATGTGTTTCTACCTTTTTGCCGAAATTATTCAGTATATTACAGTTCAATCTTATTTGCTTGGCACTATGCCAAACCAGTTTCATAAAATTCCTATAGGAATTTTAATAGGGACCTTCAGTTCCGAACAGTCAAATTTAATTTTCTTTGAGTTTTAGGTTACAATGGAAATTCACAGACTACATTAATTTGTCATTTTCAGACAGCTAGCAATAAATTGAATTTGTTTAGTGAGTGTTTTGTCCGTTTCAATCAATGCCATTTATAGTTTTACAAGGCTGTAGTTTGGGACGCCAATGTATGAGCCAACAATCTGTCTCCTATCCTAGGTCATCAATAAGCGATAAAGTTAAACAATTATTGCAGATTAATTCAACTTCTCAAGTTTGTTTTAGTGGAGAATTTCCCACCCCAGAGATTCAATTCAATTCAATTTAAACATTGACAATTACTCGTGTTGACAATAGCAATTATATGTACATATATAAATAGGAAGAGAACAGATGTTTTATTATAAACTTGGAGAGGAATTATTGTTCTATGCATACAGGAAGACTACTTGTGCATTATCAATCAGGAAAAACACATATACACTGATTTTATACTGCATTGTTTAACATCATCAGAATAATTTGAATGATTGTGAAACGTTGGTTTCATTTGGAGAGTGTATTTGTGTGTGTTGAACTCATCTGTTTTGGCAATGTGACTAAAGTTAAAAGTTAAACCAGAACCAATCTGCCACCAAACATTTCCTCCTTTAATACCGTTTGTAATTGTATCTCCATTTCAGGACTCTCCCAAGGTTTTTCATTCTGTGAGCATTTTTTTTACTTTTACATTGAAAGCAGGCTGTAAAACTAATCATTAAAGGAACACGTTGCCTTTGATCGGACGAGTTTGTCTATGAAAAGCGTTTGAAACCGTTTGTTATAAAATGCATATGGTGAGAAAGTCAGGCCTGATACTTCACGGAGGCAACGGAGGCGATTGCCTCCGTTGCCCCTTGCCATTGCCTTGGTGCCCTTGAAATGCTCTAGTAGAAATTTACAATTTCCTCATAGGGTGCCCTTTGCCAAAGAGAAAATGCCTTGGTGCCCTTGCCTTTTCAAAAATGAAGCATACAGGCCTGAAAGATGTTTTAAAAGTAGAATATAATGATCCACACAAGTATCAATCAAAATTGCACGGTTTTCCTTTTACGTCGCGAACTAACACGGTCGGCCATTTATGGGAGTCAAAGTTTTGACTCCCATAAATGGCCGACTGTGTTTGTCGACGAGGTAATACGAAAACCCCGCAATTTCGAGCGTATTTGTGTAGATCATTGTATTCTACTTTAACAACATCTTTCTAACCATATCAATTTTGTAACAAACGGTTACAGGATGTTTTCAAAGACCAACTCGACCGATCCAAGGCAACGTGTTCCTTTAAAGGCATTGATCACTATTGGTAAATACTCAAAATAATTATTGGCATAAAACCTTAATTGGTAATGAGTAATGGGGAGAGGTTGATAGTATAAAACATTGTGAGAAACGGCCCCCTTTTGAAGGGACATAGTTTTCGAGAAAAGAAGTAGTTTGCCACAAATTTGATTGCGAGACCTCAGGTTTAGAATTTGAGGTTGCGAATCAAGCATCTGAAAGCACACAACTTCGTCAGGAAATATCTGGAAATAGGCATCTCAGTTATAACAATGCAACACACTGACCTTGTACATGTACATGTACGTACAGAGCTCAAGCACGTTGAAAACAGATAAGTTTTACAGAGTTTCTTACTTTATTATGCCTTTTAACCTAAAAGGCATTTATGAATGGGAATAAACGAGTAGTGACTCGTTCTTTTTAGCCGTTAAAAACCTGGCATGGTCAATGCCGTGTGATAAAGGCCCTCGCCTTCGTCTTCGTCTCGGGCCTTTATCACACAGCAACGACCCTGCTGGTTCTAAACCGCCGTGAAAGAACGAGTCACTACACCTTTATTTCTCTTATTGCGATTAGTATTCTCTGATTGTCTTAAGATGTAGCACTTTCATTCTTTGTTTACATCATACAGAAGAGAACCACATGGCCAAAACACATTTAAAGGACCGCAACAGGATGCTCTGAAATATATATAGTTATTACATTTTTGTAATAGATGGAGTCCATAGGACACAGAAAAAAATATAACAAGTCTCTTACCTCACGTTAAAACATGGTGAACAATAATTTTCTCCGAAATACTCCAAGCCAAAATTCTGAAAAACGTGAGGTCAAACAAACCTGTGCAACAAAGGACTCTTGAATTTATAGGTGCCTATTTGATATGGAAAATAGCGCCCTCAATTAGCCAAAGCTGCAGAACTGTGCATAAACTGTATTGGTCATTGCATATCATTATCATAGATACGTAGTTTTTTAATCTGGGCTGAAAAAGCCGCACGGAGGGGTGCGTTTTTGACTTTAATTATTTTTTACTAAATGCATGTTGGTTATTAACCGGTATAATGGTTATTAACCAGTATCTCTATGTCTATTAGGCTTAAAAACGGTAATATTAGTTAAAATATTGAGATACTCCTGTAGCCCCTGTTTAAACCCCTCATAATACAGGTTTCCGTTTTGTCTTCAAACCCTTTATTCCCTTTGCTCTCCCCTGTACAGTGATCAGTAACCACAATATTTAAATTGTTGTTCAGGGATCCTTTATGTCAATATTAACCACTCAGACATGAAGTTCTTTGCCAAACATTTCCTAGAATTGATCTTCAGTGTGGATGTGGAGGATGGGAAATGACCGCAATTCTCTACGAGTAATACATACATTATCACTTCCTGGATTTCAATTTGAAAGCTTACTGATTATCTATCAAGAAGAAATAATTCCATCTTAAAGCTCACTGTTTATCAAGTTCACACAATAATAATGATAATAATAATAAAGAGAAATTTATAAAGCGCAAAAACAATAGCAGAAAGAATCCGCCTCAAGGCGCTGGAAAAGAACAATTACAAAAAAAATCTAAGACCAGACAAAATTTAAACAAATCAGAGTGTTACACAGTAAATAAATTTAAGGATTCTAGATACAGAAAGCTGGCAAAAAGTTAAAAAAGTTAAAGTACACAAGTACCAATCCTTTAAAGAAATAATTCCAACTGAAAGCTCACTGATTATCAAGTTCACACAAGTACCAATTCTTTAAAGAAATATTCATAAATACCTCAGACAGTTTTGCTATTCCTATAGGTGGAGAGCGCGTCACGTGGGTGTGTATAAACCTTTGTTTATGACTGGTAAAAAGTTTTTATTCATGGGCGTGACACGCGACCTTGCACCTGTTCTTATAAAACAGTTTCTTCATTCCTATTGGTCGAGAGCACCGGCTGAAACACTTGTGCCACATCACGCGATATCCGCACAGCATTCCCTTATAAGGAGTTGTTTACCCGATGGCAGCGGAGGGCTGTATCTTTTCATAGCTGGAGGGGTATTGTGTTGAAAGAAATCATTTAACAATTATATTTTTGCATTTATTTTACTTTTTGACCAAAAAGTGATGATGTTTTTTACCGAAAAGGTATTTATGAATGGGAATCAAAGTGTGTTGAATCGGTTTTCAACTAGTGGTTTAAACCCGCCGAGGCCTGGTTCTTGATAATTTACCTCCACTTCGTCTCGGTAAAATTATCGAGAACCAGTCCTCGTTGGGATTATACCACTAGTTGAAAACCTCTTCACCACACAGTGATTCCCTTATTTCCATCTGAAAGCTCACTGATTATCAAGTTCACACAAGTACCAATCCTTTAAATGAATAATTCCATCTGAAAGATCACTGATCAAGTTCACTCAAATGCCAATCGTTCGCAGAAATAATTCCATCTGAAAGCTCACTGATTATCAAGTTCACACAAATACCAATCTTTTAAAGAAATGATTCCATCTGAAAGCTCACTGATTATCAAGTTCACACAAATACCAATCCTTTAAAGAAATAATTCCATCTGAAAGCTCACTGATTATCAAGTTCATACAAATACCAATACTTTAAAGAAATAATTCCATCTGAAAGCAAGAACCAATCCTTTAAAGAAATGATTCCATCTGAAAGTTCACTGATTATCAAGTTTACACGGTTTAAAGAAACTGATGGTGAAATATAACTTGCTGAGGTGCCGTAATTTTTGAGAAACTAATAAAACAATGCCACAAAAAAAATTGTGTCTGAGTGAGACAAATATTATTATTTAAACATGTACCATTCCCCCCAAAATAATGTATTGAAGCTCACTGATTATCAAGTTCACACCGGAATCAATTCTTTGAAGAAATATTTCCATCTAAAAGCTCACTTTAAAGTTCACAACTGTACAAAATGGGCTGCCTAGTGAATTAAAACACTATCACCAGAGGGCCATGTCACTCTGACCCAAAACAGCAACAATGACAACCTCAACCAGAACACAAGCAAACACATGGCGAACAGACAAGCACCATCAACAAAGTGGGAATCCTGAACAAAGCAATGTCAGTTTAAGTCATACGTTTCCCTTCCTTGACGTTCGCTGATCATCGTCACATTAGATTGCTCGATAAGAATTTTGAGGCGCTTGAATTACTCCTCTTCGATAAAAATAGTTTTACATCATGAAGGTTTACTTCCCTAAGATGATCACTTCAATCAATGCATGTTGTCCAGGCATGTAAAGTTTTTTATAAACCATAAATGCTTCATGTTTGTTAGTCAGTGAAAGGTTTTAAAGTTCGGCACCTGTGCATCTAATGTAATATCACTCCTCCATAATGTTTCTCCCACTAAGAATCTAGAACTGTGAGGATGTTGCACCCGTCTTCAATTTCATTAGCCATAAAGCCTCGATATCCGGTCATATGAAAGACTTTCCCTTTGATGTGGCCATGTCTGTTGCTTCAAGTTCGTCCCAGCATCCGTCAATTGGTAATACAACCGAGACCGTTTCCTCTCCTTTAGCCCAAGTCGGGAGACAGAAATCACAATGGAAGTAATTGCACAGGCTCTGTGTTAATTGAGACTGCCTAATGAAGCAGCGGGAAGGCATGCTGGCTAGCAGTGTGCCTGATCGATAGTATTGAACGATGTAGCTCAACCAAGCTGACACCGCCGACAATGCTATGACTTTCCCCCAAAACATCTATGATGCTCCTTTTTTTTCGCCTGCCTTCTTCTTCATCTCGATGTTGTGAAGGGCGGCTTTCTTGCTCTTGTACGCTCTGGGTGATTGAGAGCAAGAGGAGGTCTTGTGAATCGGTTATTGAAAACCGATTATGAGCCCAAACAGAAGAGGAAGTCGATAGAGCAGCAATAGGGAACGATGGAGCAAGAAGGGAAAAGCGGCAGAGAAAAAAGAGAGAAAATCAATTGGTTAGTGAAGCTTGGATGCCGCTAGACTTGCCAGAGTGATCTCTCTCTCTTGTAGTTGCAGTCAGTGTTACACAGCTACGAGACCTTGCTCTGCTATAACGGGCCAGCATTTGTGACATCTTTTAAATGTTATCTGGAATGATAGCTGTCCAACTTATATAAGAATATGAACTAAAGGAGTAACTCGGCAGACTGATAAATCTTTCTGTTGTTACAGGATGATTCTGTTCCAGAATTGTCCCAAATCAGATACTTCTTTGAATCAAACTAGCCTACCAAACTCTCCATCTCAAATATTTCTCAATACCCATGTAAAAATTTCATATTGACAGACAAAAATTAGGCCTGTAATCCTGTTTGGTCAAGTCATTTTGTAAGAATTTTATAGATGACATTTAAGTGTTTAAACATATCAACAAAAGCTTTGAATTTTCATTTATGAAGTATAAATGAATCCTATTTTTGCTGTCATTCTAATTACTTTCTTTGCAAATTGGGTGTCTTTCAGGGCGAATAGGGCATTTTTATATCACACATATAGCGTGTTTTATAATTGTATAATTTGTTGTTGGTTGAATGGTTGGTTGAATGGTGTACAGAAATCTTTCCATCAATTCAAAACATTTTAAGCACTATTTCCAATTCAACGCACAGTAAAAAATGTTAGACTTTGCTGACTTCTATTTAAATTATACAATGAGGCACCAGTGAATTTGAGTAGGCATTTATTTGAACTGCCTTTTTCTTAAGAGTTTTTGGATAAACATTTGGTTGTTTTCCCATTACTTTGATACATTTGATGGAGAACATTTGATGGAGAACATTTGACATTGGAGAACTGTGTACAATTTATCCTGAAAAGCACAAGTTAAATGATTGAATTCCCACATACCCTGCCCTACTTACGACAGAACTGACCAAGAGAACACTCTGTCCATGAGAGCAAATTCCCTTCAAGGCACCCATGCATCATCTTAAAGAACCAATTACCTCATCAATTTACCCAAAGCCTACATGGTAGTTGTGCATGTCTCCTGATGCAACCCCCCCCCCCCCTGACAAGGCGCAACATTTCCACATGGCTAGCTGCAACGCCTGGTTCCATGCCGGCAGAGCCCACACCGTGGCTGACATTCTGCGGCTTTTCAGCTATTTTAATGGGAAATCAGGTTGCTTTGCTGATGTCATCGTTGCCGTGGTAACAGGCTTGTTCAGGTCAGTTGAGAACATGATGAAGGGGAACACTTCCTGAGTTACAAAGGCTGAGGTTCCTCTAAAGAGACTTCTTCTTCTCTATTCAAGTCGCCTCAAACCCTCTGCCCTCACTTAGAAAACACTGGGATCAAATTGTCTGCATAATTTGCGTATTATTTTTTACGTTTTATTGGAAACTTTAGCCTGCCTGTAGGGATTATGTGTTTATGTATGAAAGGATGTGTAGATAATTGTTCCATTGTACTTAATGGATAACAATTTATTAAATGGGGTTGAGATACTATTCAAGAAAGGTAGCTAGTACAAGTCTCATGTCAATACAGTATCATAATAAAGAATGAATGGGGAAGCAGGACATTGAATGACAAAATGTTGCCAAGGAGCAAAAACTTGTGGTACTCAAAACATCATAATTGTAGTTCACTCCTTAATATCCAGTTATGTGCTATACTCTCAGTTTTCTGTATTAGAATGCCATGATACGGTCGTTTTTTTTTGTTTACGGAAGGTCAAAAAGAAAAATAACAAAGTTTAACATATCCCACGGCATATTTATTTCCTGCCAAAGCATTATCTAAATTGAGGAAGATATAAAATATGATTGCTTCCCATGCTGTCTGTAACAGATCAGATTGAACTTAAAAAATTTTACCAATCTATATACATTTTTGGTAAGAACTGGATGGTCGATTATTAAGGCAGTACTGCTTTTTCAGTAAATTGCTTTCTACTCAGAATTTATAAAAAAAGAATTGTTATCAGAAAAAACAGGTACTGAGAATGTGACACCATAGCTTACTAATAAATAGCAGACTTAACAACTCCTACTGGACTGTGGGTCAATATAAATGGGGAATTTTTGAAGACAGACTTAAAGCAAACACAGAACACACATTGTAGGTAACGTACCCCCACTTTGAAATCACTAGCAATTAGGTGGACATTTGTTGGTCAACATCAAATGCAAGGTATAGAAAACTCACTATTCTGTCCCCAAACATCATGCGACAGTAGGTGAAAATATTGATATAATTGATAATGGTAGGCATATCTTCTGCGAGCAGATTAAGCAAGTAATATGAACAGGATATTCCCCCACTATATATATTTCAAAAACAATATTTGTGTAACTTTTACTTTGTTCTTTACAAAGTATGTATATTTCACCATCTTTTAAGGTATTCAAAAAACTCAATAACAAATACAGTACATAACATAAGAGTATCATTTGTTATACTATTCGCTTATTTGGCAGAAGATATGGTTGCCGCTATTCCGCTATTACATGGTGACCGTTTCAAATCAATTACTGGGGAGTAATTAATAACACCCTGTTCAGGTATACAGGCAGTCATTGATCTATCAGCTATTGTTCTCATAAAATAACCCCATTGTCTTGCTGAACAATAGAACCACTAACAGTGTTTTACACCTTTGTATCCTTAAAAAGGTTTGTGTACTAAAGCAGACAGCTGTTGGTCTAAGTACATTGATGGGTACCTGATTGGGGTTGCTGAAGCATGATCATTTACAGAACAAGTTTTGTTTTTATTTAATACTACAGTAATTTTGTGTTTACACTACAGTAATTTTGTATTAGAAGATGCGCTTTATAAGTTTGTATTATCACTGTTATTATTTATGGAACAAGCTGATATTGTTCGTTATCACACAAGCATGAGTGCACATTTGATAATGGTTGTCTTCAAGCGAACTTAGCATGCAGATGAGCGCAATACGTGGTACTGGAACAGCATTTTGCTTAGACTTATACTGAACAAGTTGATATTATTAATGCATATTTGGTTTGCGGTAACACCATGTGTGTATCCATTGCCAGGTAGAGTTGTTCTTAGGGAACTGTCTTGCTTTATTCCTGACGATGACTAGAGCAAGCTAGTCGAAACGTTGAGACCAATTCAGAACTGACTCCGCGGCAGTACAGTTAATTACGATCCTACAAGCTAAAGTAGTAGTCCAGTCTAACTTCTATACCATCCGCCCTGGTAATAGTTAAAAAGCAGGACAGTTCTTTTCAGAACTGAGAAGTCTCCCGAACCTCTGTTTATCTACTCCGCGGCAGTAGAATAAAGCAAGACAGTTCCCTAAGAACAACTTTACCTGGCAAGTAGATACACACATGGTGTTACCACAAACCAAATATACATTGATACCTCACCATGCAATGCCTCAAATCCTTTGATATTATTAGTTATCACTCAAGCAGGAGTGTACATTTAATAATGAGTTTGTCTTCGAGCAAACTTTTGAGGATTCAGCCTAAAATAGTGAAATACGCAAAGTTTGATCATCAGTACACAGGGTGTGATATGGAGTGAGCGATGTTTTCACTCCTTATAGTTATGGAACCACCAATCGGAATCAAGCATTCATGTTTGCTTGAAGATAAATTTGAATCAAGGATTCATGCTTGCTTGAAGATAAATTTGAATTTACCTAGGCAGGTTAGGTTTGAAGCAGCAATATACAGCAGTACCATGCAATAATATAACAGATGTTCAAATAGAAAAGTGTTTTTGTTTAAAGGTACTGTTCACCTTTTTGGGTAATGGTCAAAATAAGCATAAACAAGTTAATCTGTAAAAATTTGGACTCCACTGTTCATCGGGGTAATGAAGCAATTCCCCATCCTCTACATGTACGTGTAGTTGTTTAATACACACTCCCCACAGTCAACCTGTTGTCACTGTTTGTCAGGGACTTTGTAAACAGTCATGTCAGGTTTATTTGATTGTGGCAATCAAAATAAGCAAAGGTCAGGCCTTGAACTTCACTCTTGAAGGGGCACTGCCATTTTCCTCTGGTAAAGTGCCCTCCATGAGGAAAATTTTGAACTTTGCAAAGGGCATTACAGCAAAGCATGGGGCACTACGGTAGTTGCTGTGGGTGCCTTGGCCTGTGGGTTATCTCGAAGCCTGAAAGTAAATATTTTAAGGTCTTTAAATCCAAGATTTTCGACCTTGACAATATTACTTATTGAAATATCTTTTAGGAGGATTGGTACTGGTATGAATTTTATGATCAGTTAGCTTCCAGATGGAAATATTTCTTTGGAGGATTGTTACTGGTATGCATGTATTCAGTTTGCTTTCAACTGGAAATATTTATTTGGAGGATTTGTACTGGTACAAACTGTATATTTAATGAGCTTTCGGGTGGAAACATTTGTTTGGAGGATTGATACCAGTATAAAGTTTATAATCAGTGAACTTTCAAACTTTCAGATTGAAATATTTTTTTGGAGGGTTGGTACTGGTACAAATTTATTTTTTTGTTTTCACAAGTTACCACCTCTGTATTGTGTCTTGAAGAACTCAATTATTTAAGAAGGGAAAAGTTTAGACGCTATATGTTTGTGATTCATTTGCTTGACCCACTTGGGCACACCCAACTTAGTTCTGTACAAATTGCATTCGGCTCATGTCAAAGGTCACACCATGACATGCATTCCCAGGGAAAGTGAACAAAAAATTTCCAATAGGGCAGCTCCTTTAAAGTCCCACGCCAAATACAACATGCTAATCAAGTTACATTTGTTAGTTTTAAAAAAAAAATCCAAAGTCAAAGCCAAGTCCCATATAACGCTGGCCTAGAATTAGTATAAGCCAATAAAGACCATCACGAATTATCACTTTTTCTCATCTGAAATTTTAAAATGCCTCCTGACTCATGAAATACTTACCATCTGTTACCAGCACTAGTTCATGGTCAGATGGATTAATTAACTTGCTGTAGATGACTCTAGCTTGTAATTGTTTTTGTCTGACGTGATGACCCGCACATCCTTGAGAGAGACAATTTTTTTTTTTTTTTTTAAAGCTTCATACCTCGACGGATGATAATCAAATTCTATTCCAGCTGGTATATTTGTTTTATTGGTGAATAAAAATGTGCCTGTAGCTTCATGACAATTTGTTGTCCGAGCTGTCTAATGTAAGACTTCATCCAGTGTACAGCGCAGGGATGTACGAGGGAGCCCTACACACGTCTAAGAGAGTGTGTCCTTGGGATGTGGACTTTGGGTTTATTTAATTTAGGTAATGATTGCATCGGGGGATAAAGTACAATAATATTTTGGTTTTAGACTTGCAACAATTTGTGATGAGTACTGGAAACTCATTGCTTTCCATGTCCTGCGGAAAAGAAGTGCTAATTGTTAACTGGAAATTGGGTTCCTTGAAGCACATACAGTAGTGAGGCAGCTAACTTTGGTAGCAGTACAGTACATGCTGATGGCTACATGTAACGAGCTTGCATATTTTTTATAAAGAATACTATTAATAATAAAAGTTGAGTTTGTTTTTGTTTTTACCAAGACTTATTAGTGTCAAAGTTGCGACTTATTGAATCGTGACTATAGTCAGGTAGTGAATTTAATTTTCGATTCTTTTCATTTTAGAAACATGATCTCCTCCAATTTCACTGGTCACCTAGGCCTGTATTCCAAATGAAATGTGTTATGTAGTCAAGCAGTCTAGTGCATCAGACTTGACTTATGTAGTTGCAGAGTGAGGGTTCGAGTCCCTGTCATGACAGTGACACCTCTGTTTGCTTTAAGATTGGACATAAAGCCTTATATTAAGTCCTGTGTCGTGTAATGCATTTAAACAAATCGTGCAGCACACTTATCATTAACTGAAGGGGTTTGTGCCAGTGTTTTGGGCATGGTTGGCTGCAGATTGCAGCATTAAAAAGTACTTTATTTATGGGTCTCATTCAATGCTTTGTGATGCCTAGTCAGGCGTAGATAAAGCACTACTATTAAGAAATGCACACTTTCATTAATAACATGGAAAATTGTGCAAATAGTGTGCAAAAGTCTGATCATTTTTTTTTCTGCCCTGCGTTAGTCATAGCAGGAAAGTTTAATTCCACATGTGAATGTAAACATGTGTCATCGGAGTACTTCTTGCAACAAACAAACAGTAGTGTGTCGGTTTTTTTTTATTGTAAGCAGCCAATTTATTGCTTCTGACCTTCTGCTGAGATAAAATGTTGTTTCTCAGCATGTCTAGTATAGAAGGTTGGAGACACTTTCCGCATTCTGTTCAACACCTGATGTTTTTTGAATAAAGTGGCAATTGACGTCTCATTCTCAATCTCGTGACGATGACTAGAGCAAGCTATATATATAGAGCAAGCTAGTGGAAACGTTGAGGCCAATTCAAAAACTGACTCTGCGGTAGAAGATTTTTCGACCTCATACTTGGCACACATTGTCTTACTAATACTAATGGTCTCAAGCTTTCCTGAATTTGTAAGGTACAACTTTGGTATTCGCAGACAATATTTACTTTTCGATTGCACAACAGCACAAGACCTGGAATTATACGTAGGGCCATGGCTCCTGTTACCCCTTTGCCGTGGTGCCCCTTTAAAGGTTTTGCATAGACTTTAAGATGTTCTAGTGAAAGTGCCCTATTGCAATATGAAAATGACTTTGCTCTCTCAAAGATACAACTTCAGGCCTGTAACAAATGTTGATTTTCTCAAAAACCTTTTTGCTTTGTTGGACTTCTCTTGTAATACTTAAGCTTGTTTTTCATTCTTTACATGGTTTCACTCCTAGGTATATTTGTCAATTAATTGCCTCAGTGCTACAAGGGTTAGTCTTCAAGGTGTCTTTAAAAGATCATCCACTTCTTTATTACTGATTGTTCCCCAAACCCAAAACGATGTGGGAGACATAGCGTTTTCTTATGCTGTTATGCTACTTTAGAACAACCTGCCTCTAAATAAAGTCATCTATAGATGCATTAAGTTCAAAGGGGCATTCAACACCCACCTTTGGAGTCCACTGCTGCTTTTCAATAAGTATTTGTGTTTCATTCTTTGCGCCATGACTATCAATTGTGATGAATACCAGTGCATTATGAGTGTTCTTCTTATTATTATTACAAGGCAAAGCATGGCTTCTTATGCATCTAAGGAATGTTCCACTCTATTGGTCCTTAACACAGTGCAGAACTTCATCCTAAACATTATTTGATATTGCTGCATTAATAAACAAGGCATGACATTTCAGGGTTGGATGAGCTATACACATAAATTGTGCTGCCGCAGCATCTGAACAGTATCAGTGACGACAACTTAAAGCCATTGGACACTTTCGGTAAACAGTATTGTCCAAGGCCCACACTTTGTGTATCACAACTTACATATAAAATAACAAACCTGTGAAAATTTAGGCTCAATCGGTCATCGGAGTCGGGAGAAAATAACGGGAAAACCCACCCTTGTTTCCGCACGTTTCGCCGTGTCATGACATGTGTTTACTATAAATCCGTAACTCTCGATGTCGAGAATTGATTATTGTTTTAATGTTTTCTCAAAAAGTAAAGCATTTCATGGAATAATATTTCAAGAGAATTCTTTTACCATTACCTTCTGTAAACCCTGTAAGTTATTTGTAAATCTGTGATTTTTCTTCTTCTTTCTGTTCCGTAAGTGTATAATGGCTTTAAATGTCTAAACAAAAGATAGACACTGGATTATACTCTACATCAACCTGTATGTTTAGCCCCCTGGTAACTGAATCGGGGAGTTAAGTTGAGCTCAATAAACCTTCTGTCAGTGGGATTACAAAGTAAAGTCACATTTGTAAGAAGAGTAGAAAATTTATTCAACATCTGTGAATGCGGTTTTTTTATATATTTTTTTATTATTGAATGTACATGTTCCATGTTGCATCAGTTAGTTGCTCTGCAGGGAATTCAATGTTCGTAAAATTAAGACACGCTTCAATTCCTTTAAGCTTTTATCAAAATGGTATTAATGTGAAGCTTCCTGACAACTTGTTCCTTCTTAACAGACCACATGCACCCACACGTTTTACAAAAAGCCTAATGGTTAAAGGAACTAATAAATGAGAAGGCTTCCACGGGTCTGGTCTTAGGAGAAGAATTTGTATTTTGTTTAGTGGGGAAGATCTAAAGGTGTTCAGTTTCATTTAGAATTTTACTTGCCCAACCAAATCTTTTTTACATCACAACGAAATAGGATGCGTTTCTCTACATCCAGGCAATTAAATGTCCAGAAAAAAAGGGAATTATCATAAACACCCATGCCTTTACCTAAAGGTGTGTTTGGCGCAATCTCCTCAAGGGGCAATTGGCACTTTGTGGTGTGTGTTTTTGAAGCAGCTCGACAGTGTTTTAGCACTGCACCTACGGGAGGTGTAGGCTTAAGTCCAAAGGGTGTAAAACTGCATCTCTGTGCAGGGTAGTGATACAGCGCAATGTGCCTTAGGTAACTCATTCTCATCTTCACCACATAACGGGGGGCTGTTTGTGTTATTATATCCCTCAAGAGATATTACTGTTGTTTTTGTCGCCTGAGTTGAAGTGTGAAGCAGCGGTCTATATAAAAAAAAGTCTCAGCAAGTATTCTTAAGAAAACTGGTGTTAACTCCTTTGAATATACTGATTTGAAGGAAACGGACTAACTTGACATAAGACGCTCCTTTAACAAACCCATGCAAATTCAACATATGTTGAGGAATGGGTATTGTAGTTTTGAGGAATTCTAGTAGATTGCAAAAAGCTGAGTAAAATCTATTAAGGATTTCATTTTTAAAGTAGTCTTTTATGCAATCCTTACATTAGACTGGTATGTTGTTGTCTTGTTAAAGGGTTTGGGTACAAACAATTTTTGTCTCGGCGAGAAGAAGACTAATTTAACATGTACAACGGATTTACGCAACTCTCAAAAACTTGTGGACTAACTAAACTGAAACTTCTTTAAGTAGTTGTTTTACCTACATCTTGATTCACAGTGAAAAGGGATTCATGTGAAGGCAAAATCTTGGTCTTCAAAAGGAATCAAAACCCTTTAAAGCCCAGCATTGCCGGTAGCGTCACCTATATTTTTCTCAATATATTTAACTACAACCCCAGGGGTAAGGCTTTTGGATTGGACGACAGTGCAAGATGTGCCATTTTTGAATGTCAATGAGTACACTCCATTTAGATGTGATAAAAGTAGAAATCATCCTTACGATCTGCTTCAATTCCTCTCTCTATAGTCTGAGGCTTGTTTGCCTCCAGCCGTCATCTAAAGAAGGTTTAGACAGATCTGTGTTGAGGATGACAGGAATCCGCACTGGTATTTTGAGATGCCTTGTGTGTTTACTCAGTGAATAGGTAACTAGGGTATTGGCAAGTCAAGATACTTGAGTTTTTTTATCAGGTTGAGAAGAAGGTGTTAGTGGTGTCCACTTGTAACATTGCGTGGGTATGACTTTCGTGGCTGCAGGTTTGCCTATTAGGTCATCCACTGACAGATAATCAATCACCTATTGCAAAGGGACCAAGCGGTGAACTTTCAGAGTGAAGAATGCAAAGAAAAGGTGATATTCTGAAGTTTTAGGTCAACAGAATCCAGGGTTTACTCCTGAGTTGTCTGAACTCCATCTGCTGATAACAAGTTGTGTTTTTACTATTAGGATGCACAGTTAACACAGTTTTATCTGAAACAGACTTTATCATGTAGTGGGGACGTTCTGGGACAAATGAACAATATGAACTCACAGGTACGCAAAGGCGAAGACTCAGGGCAACAGAGGGCCTTCGTGTAATTTCTGGCCCAAAAGGTTTTAAATCCTTCAGTTTAATTTTGATGTTAAATTGAGTTTCATTTTCAGAAACACTGGAGAGTAGCTGTGGATTCACATTGGGGAAGAACAAAACAGTTTTTGTTTTTACTGTTTTTGGAAGAGTAAATGAATTTCAATTGTCTAGTTTTCTCTAGTCAACGCACAGAATAACATTACAACCAACCTGTACAAAACGTTGCTAAATCCATTTTCATGCTTTTGTGAAACAACCAAAAACAGCCAGGTATTCCGTTCATGTCAGACTTATTTCAATTTTATTTTAAGTATAAGCGTGATTTAAAGGGCATTTGAATGCAATTTCCTTGACTTATAAAGTTTTTGTGACGCAATAGCAATGGTACTTGTAATAGGACTTTATAATAAGTGAGCTGTTCAATTTTATGCCGTGATAATTAAAAATGATGTACTTTGTATGTAAATGCAAATGCTATTGATAAACTCTGGTAGTGTAATGAAGTTTGGCCTGATGGAGTCAAGGTGTCATACAGACAAACTAGCTTCCACTTGCAGCTGCTTTATATACATAGTGCACTCGATGAAGTAAAGAATAGTTACTGCTACATAAGCTTGTTTCTTCAACCGGTAGAATCAGTAATGGAAAGTTGAACCATGGAGGTCCTACTTGTAATGACTAAGGTTGATTTGCTCACTGCTGTACATGATGTATTTGTAATGCAGTTGATAGAACCAACAGGTTCATTGGAGAAAGGGGGGAAATTATTGCTGCCCTTTATAGTAATTTTGATGCAGCAATTATTTATACTGTTTAAATCGACATGTCTGTTATTATTAAAACATGAGCTTGTTATCAAGTGAATTATACAAGTACCCTCTTCACAAATGCACACATTCCTCTCAGGTAGTTTTCACTTCATCTTTGTCAAATTATTTTTTGACTTCACATTTTTGTTTGCCCAGAAGCGTATTTTTGCCTGATTTGTTGTATTCAACCCTGTTGTCTCATTATGCACTTTACTTATTTGTTATATTGATTTTTTTCAATGAGACATTGCCTTTATCACAAGGCTGCATGGCCATTTCAAGATGAGGGCTTCACTTAACTGATTAAGGCTATTGACCCAAATCAACTGCCACCAGTGGCACATTGTCACCAACTGTGTCTGAAACAAGGTTACCCCCTTCACAGTCTGTAAGGATGTAGGCAAGGGTATCATCCACTAGGAGCCTGGCTGGTACAGCAGAATGCACTACCTTCCCAACTTTTTACAAAGTGCTTATTGCGCCGAGGTTTTGCCTGGTACTAAGATTCACCTTCTCTAAATACCACATTCTTGACTCGGCTCAAGAACAATATCCAGCAGCTTTGGCCACGAAGACAAACTTGCAATGTTTTTTATCCCTACGGTATATTTCTGCATACTGTGTGTAGAGACTCATGAGGTGTTGATTTAGATTAAATGTACACACATGAGCGTCCCATGTCAAGTTTGAGATTATGCAGACCTCATGTTGATCATTTGTTATTGTTCAACAAATTCAGACTAAAAACCGATGGGTAATAATTGATTTAACAATAAAGAGAGAATGTTCACCATTAGTATTGGTGTTTCTGAACATCTCTCTTTAAAATAATTTACAGCAAAACCAGCAAGACTGATAATCTTATTTTGATGGCCAGAACATGGAGATGTTTCATTTATAAGCAGAGAAAAAATGCCTTTCTTGCAAATGTTATTCAAATCCTTTGACCATTTTGTGACAATTTTTCATAAAGCATGTAAGCTTAACAAATTGCTGAGCATGGAAAAATCTTGTTTAGAAGAAATAGGTAGCCAGCCAAAATACAATACAGTTTACACTGCTGCAACTGGTACCCCACTCAATTGTCGCTTAGCAAATTATATATTTGCTGAGCAGAATTATCTGCTGCACAACTGTAAGAAATTGGTCCCTGTTATCGTGAAAGGTGCTTCATTTACTTCTGTGTTTGTGATGAACGTGAACGATTGCAAGTCATGTGCAATGTATGTACGAACCCTCCCCCATCAGTTCATATTCATAACTACATTACATTTTTGTTTGTGTTTTTCAGGCTACGTTCTTCATACTCTCCGTGATTTGTTTGTTTGTCAGCACCATAGCCAGCGCCTTCTGTGGAATACAGGGAGATAATATAGATGGAATGATTAACAGTAAAGCAGGCTGCCATAGAGAATCCAATACCAATACGTGTCACTGCACCAAAGAAGAAAGCGACGGCCTGACTAGGATTTACACATTCTTAGATATCATAGACTGCACGTCATTCTTGCTCAACTTGAAGACTTACATGTTCATCCAGTGCATACTGAATGCGCTGGGCGGCATGACGTCCTTCTTAGTCGTCATCCTAATGTGGAGAAACCGCTATATGGATTTTCATTCGGGGCTGCGTTTCTACTCGTACAGTGCAAGCATCCCTAATCACCCATGGTCAGATCCCCAGACTCCACCCTACACAAACTATATCATGGCGAATGGTGACAACAGACAGGATCGGTTTGTCTTTGACACATGACCAGATACCAGACAGACTATGGTGTAAATAATGGAGGTTTTTGGTCTTGAACAATGTTTGCTGATGAGCATCAGCGTTGAGACAACAGACATGACATCGTTGAGACAACGGACATGATTGTGTGATGCAAGAGGAATAGCCAAAATGGAATTAACTATAACGGTTTCTAATGAGACCACACACTGTATCGACTCGGTACTGATTAATATTGCATTCTTAGTTACTGAAGGTATTATATGAATATTTCATAGAATATCCTTTTTTCCCTTATCTTTTGTTTTTATTTTACAATTGCTGATTTCTATTTTATGTTGTTAGAGTCTATATTGATTAGGATATTACTACATTAGGGCCCTATAGCTCCTGACACTGCGAAGCAATCAAAAGTCATTGACAACGGTGCTTGCTTAAATTATGTCAATAGATTCAGACATTGTTCACAAATAACAATGTAATAGCACAAAGAGGTCATTCAGGCACAGTTGGTTAAACTCATTGTTCAACCCGATCAAGTTCAACTCTGTGTGTCTGAACGGTTCTAAAGTTACAGACCGAGTGGGGTTTAACCCAGAAAAGTTAGACTGTCAAGCTGGGGGTTATCTTTAGACCGCTTCGGGTTTATGTTTTAACACTGTGTGGACAGAAAAAAGAAGAAGATCACATCCGGTTTAACTCTCAGTGACCCAGATACAGCGGCATGCGGTTTCTACAGTACTGTAGAGGCTTTAGTGGTACCTCCATGCAACTTACAGATTTGAAAAGCTGTATACAATCTCTAAGATTTAAACATCACTGAAGGACCGCAGTAGAAAAATCCATGACTCCTGATTTGAATTCTTTGCATTTTTATTTTGATACTGACACAAGCAGTGTCATCTTTCTGAAGCCGATAAACAATTTACTAAAACGAGTGAACAGTATCAACTAAGTTTGCAGTTGTGTACAATCAACCAGCTGAAGTGCTTAGCGATTATACATTGCTTAATTCATAGAGCTGCTTACCATGGTAATATGTGCTTATCAAACTTAAAGGGTTGCACTGAATTCCTGATTTACACAGCTCACTGCAAAATCAAACTGTGTAAGCGGAAATGTTGAAGCTGTACTTTTAAAAGGGCCAAGTCACACAGGGCAATTTAGAGGCAACCAGTTCCAGACAATTTACGAGAAGAAAAGGCAGTCACATTTGAATGTTCACAGATTTTTCTTTTGGATCTTAAGAAATTGTTTAAAAAATAACTTATTTGTTGCAAAAGTGATTCTGTAGCTTACATTGCAGTTGGTTACCTCTAAGTTACCTGGAAAAGTTGCCTCATGTGACAAGGCACTAGATTCTCATACTAAGGAGGATTCTGAAATGAGCCTATGATAAGTGAATATGACTTTTCTTATTACATCGTTTGTTCCACTTGATAGCTCCTTGTAAATTAGATGGATTTCTTTTATTGATCAAAACTTCACTTTCTTATTCAGGTATGAATGAATTTCTCATTCAGAAATTAGCAAGTAGTTAGAATCACATCAATTTTTACCGATAAATGATAGATACCATGTTGTACTAATACAACATTTGAGACATTTTGAGATGTTCAGGGATTTGGATATTTGGCATCAAACTTTTCAAAGGTTGAGTGTGTCAACACTTTGTGGTCTTACACTGTATAATGTAAATTATAGTCATTTTAGTCACTGTATATATTGGCAGGGGATGCAGGCTCTGCTCAGATGTTAAAATTGTTATGTAAAAATCTATTTGTGCTTTCATTGGACGCTTTACATCTAATTGGTACCTTTAGGTCTCTTAAGGTAAGGGGCAAGGGAGAATAACAATGAATGAGATTGTTAACATTGCATGGTGGGGTTTCAAAGGTTCTGCTGTCGATTTTACCAGACTCTCTCAACTTAGGATTAACCTTAGAACTTGGGTGAGTTAAGTTCTATAACCATAGACGTTAGGACGCGTTGAACCCATCCTAACTTAGGATGAGTTAAAGGATTAATCCTAACGTTTCGGAAATCGGCTGTAGGTGTGAAATAACATCATGCATAGTTATCTTATTTCCTTGGGTATAATGTAGTTCTGATAAGAACTGGTCCTGCTATCTGATCCTCTGGAGTAGTATAGTGGATAGGGTGTGAGTGGGAGACTTCTTCACTATCCCTGAGAGAGAGACAGAGAGATAGCAGTCTGCATTTTGACTATAGCCATCAAAATACCCCCACTCTATAAGATGTAATAGGTGATTAGTTATATGCCATAGTAGAACTGTCAGGGAATCCAAGGTGTGAATTTGTTGCATCAATTTGTGTGGTGAAAGTTTAACAAAATTTTATCTTTAAACAAGAAGTTAGCATTTTGACTTTCCCCTTCTACTTATCTTAGAAGGGATACAAATATCAGATTGTTTTAAGTCTTTCTAATCCGATGATGTTTGCGTAAAATTTCCATCATAACTGTACAATTTGTGAATAACATTTTTTCAAGTTGGTCATTTGACATTTTTAAATAGTTTTTTTTCATTGGCTTTCAAAACTCTTTAACATTCCATCTGTACATAAATCAAAGGTTTAAAAGATTTATACGTTGTTCATTGCTAGAAGCTAAAGATGTTGTTAGATTACTTTTTGTACCACTTTGGTGATTGAGGGAAGCTGATTGGTCACTTAGATTTTTCAGTTGGTGGCCCCTGCCCATGGATAAGTAGGAGTGAATATATATCTACTCTACGATTGTATTGTTATCATACTAGTGTACAGCAATTAAATAGATGAGATTTAGCCATATTATCTTTCCTTACTGTTATACAAGATTTGATAGTTGAACTTAAAGTTAAAGCTATAATCACAACAACAAAATTACTCCAAAACCAGGGGTGTTAGAAATGTGCCTAGATGGAGAAGTAGTGTGGAGACGACCCTAAAAATTACATCGCTGGAAACATTTGATAAAATGAAAAGACACAGTTGTCTTTTGAAACTGCTCCCACCTTGATATATAAACACCCATCCTGATTCTCACATAAGACGATTGAATGATACGTTTGCCATTTGACGAGGCACGTATATGGATATCACATTCATCCTCATATTAATGTTGTGCTGCAGTAGTCACCCAATCCCCCATAGGTCGCATTGTATCATCCTTGTCAACAAACGACACTACAAAGTATGTGGTTTGAACAAAATTAAAGATTTGATATAAGATTATTCAGTTTATTATTAGAATATAATTCTTTTGCTGAAGCATTGTGTTTTTTCTTTCATTCAAGTTTAATTTTTATATTTTTATTCTTATGAGGAATGTTTGAGAAGTAATATTTGTATTTAATTTTTGTAGAATAGCCAAATATACAAGTTATGAATAGTACTATAGAGACCTCTGCTGATGTCCAAACTATGCTAAACTGCAATGGTGGCCCAAAGCTTTGACTGGTACTTTAGAAGCTATAGTGGTATCTCCAGCTGTTCTAGACTGCATTGCAGTTCCCAAGCTTCAAATATAGAAGCTTTGGTGGTATATCGTGATGTGCTAGACTTCAATGCCAATTCCAAGCTATAGTGGTATCTTCATGTTATGCTAGTTCCAAAGTTTGACTATAGGGGAAGCTATAATACTATAGAGGTTACAGCACTGTCTCCAAGCTGTGCTAGACTGCATTGATGTTCCCAAGTTTGACTAATACTTGGAGCTACAGTGGTATCTCTATGCTATGCTAGACTGCAATGCTGATCTAGCTTTGACTAGTACTACAGAAGCGTGTACATGCACTATAGAAGCTATAGTGGTATATCTATGCTGTGCTAGACTACATTGCAGTTCCCAAGCTTCGACTATTACCAAAAGTTGTAGTACTATAAAAGCTACTTAGAATCTCTATGCTATGCTAGACTATATTGCAGTTCCCAAGCTTCAACCATACTGTAGAGGTTGTAGTGCTATGGATATGAATGCTATAGTGGGATTTCCATCCTATACTAGACTGCATTGCAGTTTCCAAGCTTAGACTATTACCAAACGTTCATAGTACTACAAAAGCTATAGTGGTATCTTCATGTTACGTTAGACTGCAATGCTGATCATGTGCCAAACTAAACAAAACATTGGAAAGATTCAACTCAGAGATTGAATTGACATCACAAGCGCACCACAGTGCCCCCACTGAGGTTAATGATGACCTGTCATTGTGTGGCACATATGTGAATTCAAATTTCCATCGTTTGACCTCAGCAGTGGCGACCAAAGCAAGGGTTCATAGGTCAGCTTCATTTGCATCGTGTTATCCATGTATTGGCGGTTTAGCATAATTGTTTCTAGTGAGTTACTATCAATAAAAATGATCAATAAATTTGGATTGGCTGCCCTCTTTGTTGTCTTTCATACTGTTGAAATATTTTTGTATCAGAGTTTTAATAAGTCTGACATCATTTATATGTAGAGTGTTCCCTTATTATGTTCATGTGTGTGTGTTGCAGACTTGAGTTATAGCAGCTTTTAATGTTTATTGTTTATACAATAGACTGATCTAATTAAAACATATATCAAAATATTCAGTTTTTTTCTTCCATTGTAGAAAGTTGAATTATGGTAAATTGTTTTTAATACTTGAGAAATAAATGGGCATTATTCAGACCATTTGCACAGAGCAATTACTTGTGGTTCTGAAAAGAAACTGTGTTGTTAGAGCTCATCCATTGTATAGATTACTCTGCTCATCTTAACGAGCAAATTTCTTTACATTTCCACCAAATTGTTCAATCATAAAATTTACAATATCTAAGCTTTGTGGGTTGTGGGTTTTTGTGCATCATATGTAAGTTGTATTGTGCCTGATCAGCTAATAAATTCTAGTTTAGAAATTGGATGCCAATAAAAAAGGATCATAATAATTGATATTATTTCACATTCAGCTAGTTTAAAAACATAATGAAGGAGTCTAATCATTGTCTTTAAGTAACAAAACAATTACATGTATGCTACATATACCTCTTAAATGGTTACTGTACCATTGGTTTTTGGAAGGCTAAACTCAATCCTCTTTTAGTTTCTCAACAAATACAATGTACAACCAAATTGTGGAAATACCATCAACATTTCATTAAACAAAACTCTGGTTTGTGATATGTGAGAGCTTATTTAATCAGTTGCTTCAAGTGAAATAATTACTTGAATTTGGGGGTTCTTTGACTGTAATTCAGATGGAAAAAAAATGTTTCTGTGGAGGATTGGTACTGATACGAACTTTTGAATCAGTGAGCTTTCAGATGGAAGTATTTATGTGGAGCTTTAATACAGGGCCCATATTCATGGCTCTGCTTACCGTAAGCACAGAATCAGCGCATACGGAAGCAGGGAATTCTGCGTTACGGCAAGCGTATTTCAGGGTTAGTGGCGAATTTTGGCTTCTGCGCATGTGCACTCCACGTTCCTAGGCATTCTACGCTTACAAGGCTAGCGCAGAAATTTGGCGCTTGCACGTAAGCGACAACCTCGTTCCCAGGGGGTGATCAATCTCACCGCGCCATTTTTTCCCAGCATGCCTTGCTCGATCATAACCCCTGGCAGTGTAACTCCAAAATATCCAAATATATGGGATATTACAATTAGTCCTGTGGTTGATCCGTTCTGTGTTGGGCGTTAGTCGCACACACACTGGATGCGCTGTGTGTAATAAAAGTCATAAACTTGCCTTGGCGTTCAGTGATGTGTGATAAAAAAGTGAATACTTACATCTTTATACGCACGCGTTTCGGTGTATAGAGTTTTTGGAGACGCACAGCGTTTCAAATTTTGCGCGTATATGATGGCCAATCAAAGACACGGATCTGAGTTTCCCTCCCAGGGGTTAGAGACGTACTCAGAGCAAGCTGGTGATACGGCGCGCTGCCCAAGGTAGCGAGGTTGCGTAAGCAGAAAATTGTGATCGTACGCACAGAATTCGGCAGTAAGCAGAGCCATGAAATGGGGCCCAGGTATGAACATAATCAGTGCATTTTCAATTTGAAACTCAACTGAACAATCCTTCTGTTAATGTTTGCTGATAACATTCTCTGCCTTTAAAAGGGATCATGTGGATAACTCACTTTACCGCAACTTTCTGTAAAATAATATTGATCAAAGTGTTTTTGAAGTACTCCTTGTCAATCAAATTGTCTCTGTTATACTCCATTACAAGAAACATAATATCTTACTCTCAGTGGTGATTAAAAGCAGCAATGCATTCAGAGATTGAAACCATGAAGACAGTTTATGATCAAAATTCCAATGCTAGGAGACTCCCATTTTGTTATCTTAATTAAAATATAGCAATTATCTGCTTGAGCATATCCATGACTGATTGCTATGCTTTGATAATCATTATATAGCTTTCTCATTGTAATTAAAGGCTTGCTACAACATTGGCATTAATACAAACTCAAAGTGGCTCAAGCTTTAAAACTCGTTCGGCTCTGTCGGTAAATTTAACTAAAATCAAGCTGATTATGGTTCTCTACCACACCTCAATGATCCTTGTAATCTGAAACACAAAGTCACTAATGGCAATTTCATGGTCCAGGGTGAGTTTTAACAAGAGGGCAAAGAGGAATTCATAAACATAGATATTGCTTCAAGTCAAGTAAATGAATCAATACTTTACACAAATTGACAAGAATATTATTGCTGTCACGTTGATAGAGAGCTAGCTAAGTAGTTAGATATTAAAGATTAACAAGCATGATTAATCAAATGCATCTCTTGTTAGAAATTTGATTAAAACATGCCTACCATCCTTCAAACGCAGACAGACAAAAAAAAAAACAATTGTTGGTTTAACAAAGCACACTGTTATACTATGCAAGCCTTCTAGCTTTTTCACTTGGCCTTGCTGTATATATTAACCAAAAATACAATTGCATTATTATCTTTGTTTGTGAATCTGACCTTGAAGTGGTGGAATCAAGATTGAGGGGGAAGGCTTTTGAGCAGGTTTCATTCATCAGATATGCATTCTAATGTAAATAATTCATGTAAATTGTATACCATTCTTGTAAAGAATCTTATTATTAGTGAACCAAAGACAGGGTTAGATGAGGGATGTGTGATGAGCTCCATGGTGTACGTGCAATCTTATTGATGTAGTCAACTGTTAAAATACGAATCAATTGTGGAAATTTAGCTGCCATTGTTTCAATGTGTCATGTGATCAACATGGATATTGTCTCTGTTATGGTTTATATGCTACCATGTTTTGTACTGCTTTATATGCACAAAGAATGCCTTCTTTTAAATTCAAACAGCTTCATGACGATTTAAACGAATGGATATTGTTTTAGCTCAATAGCTTAGCTTTACTGCATCATAGTGCTTGATGAAAGGATAGTAATGATTGTGATAGAATAATTGATAGCTGTTAAATTATAGTTTAACAAATAAATTGTAATAGGCATTTGACACTATTGGTAATTACTCAAAATAATTATATAAAACCTTAGGCTACTTGGTAATGAGTAATGGAGGGCTGTTGATAAAATAAAACATCGTGACAAACGGCTCCCTCTGAAGTGATGTAGTTTTCAAGAAAGAAGTTATTTTCCACGAATTTGATTTCGAGACCTCAGGTTTTAGAATTTGAGGTCTCGAAATCAAGCATCTGAAAACACACAACTTTGTGTGACACGGGTGTTTTTTTATTTCATTCATATCTCGCAACTTGACGATCAATTGAGCTCAAATTTTCACAGGTTGGTTATTTTATGCGTATGTTGAGATACACCAAGTGAGAAGACTGGTCTTTGACAATTACCAATAGTGTCGATTGTCTTTAAAGGGTGTGCCAAGATTTGGGAAGGTTGAAAACATCAATCTTCAAAGGGCTACTATCTTAACTTATTTGGTATCAAGATGTTCAAGGTAGTAAAAACGTCCCTTGAAATAGTTTGGCCTGAAATGCTATTGTTTTATAGAAAATAAATAAATCAGCTTTGATCTTGCTAGTTCAACATAAGATGTTTTAAGAACAGTCAAAACAGTGATGTATTTTTTCCCACTATTTTTCCTGTGACTCTGATGGCTGATTGTGCTTAAACTTTTACAGGTTTGATGTTTCATGACTATGTTGAGTCACACAAAGTGCAGAGACTGGTCATTGACAACTACAAATGATGGCTGCAGGCTTTGAAAAGAACAGCTGTTTGTCTTATAATGTAATCCTTCATAACAAAGAAATCATTTTCCTGCTTATAATGGCGTTAACATTTTTACATTGGTCTTACAAGGCTGTGATTCACTCTAAATCGTCACATTTTAATTTTAATTCGGAAACATTTCTCTTGTTTCAAAAGACTTTCATTGAAATGTGTCATGGCATGCTTTGTGGTAGTCAAGCAATTCTCTCTCTGATGTAGATGATAAGTAGTCTATACGGCTCTACAGACTACTACTACCATCAGTCCAAATGACTTGGTGTGAGATTAATGAGTTGTGTATAGTGCCTCACCTTAGGGTTTTTAACAAGTCTTGTTGGACTAACAAAAATTGGTGAAGGTGGATTTAAGATTAGGCAGGGAATTAGAGAGGGACAGGGCAATCATGTCAATGTTGGAAACCAATAAAATCAATGAGAAGTGGGACCTAACAAGTGGACAATATTTAATGGGAACACAAGTGGTTGCAGAATTTGGTACTGACGAAAAAAACATTGAGTGATTTTTAAAATTTTATTTTAAGATTTGTTTTAAATAATTTTAGAAGTGAAGTGTAACTGAAGGCTACCTCTGAATGACTAGATTTAAAAAATACAGCTTTTATGATGTATGCTAAACTTATTTCAGTAACATCAAGATTAAAAGCATCATTGATATTCTTCTTGTTGTTTTTTCATGTTTGGAATCTTTAGAAGTACACAATTCCTTATAAAAAAAAAAGCATATTGAACAATCTAATATAACATAAAAAACACTAAAGTTTTATACTTTCCTGTATGGCATGCTTAGTAAGTAATTATTTTATTTTTTTCAAACTCAAATCAACTTTGAAAGGTCTTGTGACATTTACTTAAAACTTACTGGATTTATTACCCTGGCTGTTTCTGCGAAAGTGAGATTATAATATGAATATATCATGATCATCTTAAATAACATGTCAACAATAACTAACTATCTCCATGAACTTTACTCAAAATTTAAACCAAACGTAAACAGTAACAATATAAGTATTGGGAAAAATGGAAAAAAATTCTTCTATGAAGTCGATTTAAATGCATTGTTCATTGTTGGAATACAAGTTTTGAATCTTGTTATACAAAGAAGGCGTCATATAAAACGAGACAGCATCTCAAAGGTCGTGTGGGTTTCCTTTAGCATTGTTTTTCATTCAAGTTCAATTTAAAAGTTGATTTTTGTCTATGTAAATTCCCAAGATATATTAATTAAATAAAAACTCAAGTTTAAATGCTTTCATCTATACTGGTATTACTCGAAATTGCACGGTTTTCCTTTTACCTCGTCAACTAACACGGTCGGCCATTTATGGGAGTCAAAAATTTGACTCCCATAAATGGGCGATTCGAGGCATAGTTGTGTGAATCATTGTATTCTACTTTTAAAACATCTTTCTAACCATATGCATTTTATAAACAAACGCTTTTCAAATACCAACACGACCGATCCAAGGCAACGTGTTCCTTTAAATTGAACAATGTGAAAAGATCACACATTTTCCCCCTTTGAATGTTTAAATCTCGTTATGCTTTTCTCAGATAAGTAGAACTTTTAAATAAAACTTAACCCACCTCCAGATTTAAAATGGTTTTCAACTATCTCATGTTTAAAAGGAAATTAAGCAAGTTTTTATTCGACTGGTTAAATATAAAGAAAAGTTACTATACAGAAATAGATATTCTGCCTCATTTTGTTAAAAATGTTGAATGGGTATTTTGTTTACAAACCTCAAGACGAAGTAGTGTATTAGACATACAGTAAATATAGTGTATAAATCATTTATTTGAAATGTTTTAATAATTTACATTGGTGTCAAGACATTTTGTGTAAGTTACATTTTCATTTGGTTTTTATTTTAATTATGCTCAAGTATAAAAGTAACATGTATGATACCATCTGTTTAGACTTTTTTTGTATTATACGCACATGGTGTTAAATATCAATTTTCAAATTGTTCTGATTTAAATTTGTTAAACTGTCAATTGAAAAAAAAATAACTGGTGTCTATTGTGTGATTTTTAATGAGTGATGTTTTAGAATGTGGTCCTTTTCAATAACTTAATTCATATCCTCTAGCACTCAAGTAATACGAACTAACGTGTGTCATTTTGGGAAGCAGGTCGAGTGGTCTAATTCACTACGGACCCTAGTTCTGGTGTTGTCAGCAGCAGAGTGTGGGTTCGAGTCCTGGTCATGACACTTGTGCCCTTGAGCAAGGCACTCATGCTTTGTAAACGATTGGGGAGGTAGTTCTGTCTGTTCCTTATAGACTGAAGAGAGAGTGGGGTGGGGGTGGGGGTGGGGGTGGGGGTGGGGGGGAGCCCCGTGTCAGCCCAATGAGTAGGCTGCACTGTGCCACTGCTGGCATTTGATGCCCCTGGTAATGTGCCCCCCGGTAAAAGTTGATTTGGGTCAATAGCCCAAATCAAACAAGGTTAGTGTAGCCCTCACATTGAAGTGGCTATCCGGCCTAGTGACATTGGGCATTATCTCTCATACAAAAATTAATCAACAAATTTGTCCAGTGGAGGAACAAAATGATGTCAAGTATGAAAGCCAATTTTGTAAACATGTCGTATGTAAACAATGACGTCAATGAATATTGTTCTATCATGTGCCCTATTCGTACAAAAGCTGTGACTAAGTTTGTGGCTACAGCTGTGGCTGTAGGCCTTATATGCTTCAACTCAAATCAACATGGCAATCAAGCCTAAGCCGCTTTTCCAGACTTGGTCATTGCATTGCACTTTTTCCAAGATGGCGGCAGGTGGCATCAATGCATTATGTTGCGATGATTCAAGTTCTAGAAATGGGTCTAGAATAAAAACCCAATAGATAGTGTTCTCTTCCCTTTGACCTTTTCATCACCCAGTCTCATTCTTTGATATATTGTAACGTCATAGTAGAAACCTGTCGATGAATTTCGCAATTCAATAGTAACATAAGCTCTTTTTATATTGGTCAATCTCTCCTCAAGGCAATAAAATTGTCTGCAAAGCTCCCAATGTGCTTCCCAGACATACCTACGTATTAGAATGAGTTACTATTCTATGTAAGTAGTATAAACATCACTTCATTTAGTTCTCTTCTTTTCATTTCTGCACCTGAATACTGTTCCAGCTGGCCAATGCCAATTTGCCAATAAGGATTTATTTTAGTTATATTAATATGGGTTTTTTCAACTGAAAGAATTCCTGAGATTGCACATGCGATACATAAATGCATGACTTCATTTCATCGAGTTCACTTCCCGCCTACATTTCCCGCCTTCGTGCATCACCGCTGATCCACCGCCTAGTACTTAAGCAGCATGCAGCATCAGAGTCCAGCATTCTCCAGAAGACGATCAGAGCATACTGATCGAAACGTCGAGTTAACCCAACGGTTCTTTTCAGAACCACCCCAACTCATTTAGAGATTGTTATTACATGGTGTTACCGCAAACTCTTCTATATCTTATCTCCACCATGCAAAGTTTCAAATCCTACTTGACTTCATTTCAAATCAATTATTCACTAATTTCATTTCATATTGAAGCCCTGTGATGGGTAGGCCTAGACAACTTACTATCCAAAATCTCTCATCCACCCTTTTCAATTCAATTCAATATGCATTTATTTCCACAAAACATTTCCACATTATTATAGTAATACATTCAGGTATATATATAAATGATAGAAAAAATAATAAACTGACGGAAAAAGCGTGGAGGCAAGGCCCAAAATAATTCAGGTAGCTTGTAGCGGCTTGCCTTTACATAACAACATAGATAAACTAAAGAAATCTTCAAAAAAGAACACATTCCTTGGAAGAAGTTATCCCCCACACTGATGCTAAAATTTCTCACTCAAGAAACCTTTCTTAAAAACTCCACCTCCATGTGATTTTAGGCGTTGCAAGGTGCGGCATCGGTGTACTTTGGTTTGCTTTATAATACACAATGTGCATTATCTACATGGGCCGATTTTAATAGTGCTTCTTTTAAAGGAACACGTTGCCTTGGATCGGTCGAGTTGGTCTTTGAAAAGCGTTTGTAACCGTTTTTTATAAAATGCATATTGGTAGAAAGATGTTGTAAAAGTAGAATACAATGATCCACACAAACATGCCTCGAAATTGCGTGGTTTTCCTTTTACCTCGTCGACTAACACGTCGGCCATTTATGGGGGTCAAAATTTTGACTCCCATAAATGGCCGACCATGTTAGCTCGCACAGTAGAAGGAAAACCACGCAATTTCGAGGCAAACTTGTGTGGATCATTGTATTCTACTTTTAAAACATCATTCCAACCATATGCATTTTATAAAAAACGGTTACAAACGCTTTTGTTTTGACCAACTCGTCCGATCCAAGGCAACGTGTTCCTTTAAGCGGCTCTATGGAAGCACACAATTGCTCGCTTAGAATAAATGAGCAGGACACCAGTCACAAATTGTACATAGGACATGGTATTTTGGCTGGGAAACTTATTCAAGTAAGCATTGTTGTTCTACGCTACCTTTTGTGTTTAAGCATCTCTATGAAATTAGGCCTTGCTTGGTAGATTATGTTTTTTTTTTTTAGAACTTGTCTTGCCGTACATTTCTACTACCCTATATGTTGGAGACTTCATCACTGCATTAAGCTACATCTCCTCTCTACACGATCGGTTCCCATCTCCTTTGGGACTAGTTCATTCTCATCTGTACAAAACCTAATACTGCTCTCCCACACTCCAACTTCATGGTCACCCTTGATCAGGGAGAATGAAAGTAGATGCATTGATACCTAGGCCTACGTGCAATTACAGAGTAGTTTAAGATGAAATCTTATCTGATTTCAGGGGTGTTATCTACAATCTTTAAGGTAGTCGCCATACACTTGGGCTGTTTCCATTTTACATTGAGAGATGTAATGACGTACACTAAGCACTGTATCAATTCACAAGATCTAAAAATGTCATTCCTTAGAATCTATGAATTACATTCAACTCAGAATCAAGATGGTTTGGATAGATTAATGTATACACGCACATGCTTTACCAACGATAATATCAGCCATCACAATTCTCAGACACGAAGATAATGAAGAACTTATTTACATATCTTCGGTCGAGTCCCAATAGAACGCCATCGTAAAACAAACTGTAGAGTGGTCTTAATAAATATTTTAAGTTTTAAAGTGTTTCGCATTAAATTTGGGTCATGGTTAGAGTTCATTTTCCCTTTGTCCATTTTTATGTGCCTTTAAAACTGACACAATCACTGTCCATCTCCATGGCATCAAATTACTATGTTTAAATCTGTTAAGTTTTAACCCTATATATCCCCAGTCCATCTTGGGGGTTTCTCTCTCCCCCCCCCCCCCCCACCCCCCCCCCCCCTCTGGGGGCTGTTGATTTGATTGTTTGTTTGTTGGGGTGATTGTTAGTGTGTTTTGTTCTTTTCCTGAGTTATCAGTCGGTTCCTACCGAAGATTAATGGTAACATTTAAGATACTCTTGGTGCACCAATCCTGCAACACCTGATCAAATTTATCGACTATCGGCACCAAGCTGAGCAAACATGACACCTTGTCATGGCCAAACAAATTATTGAAACATAGCGGTAGATGCCAACATTCTTGTTCATCAAAGGTAGCAATAAAGTATCTCCTGCGGATCACAAATCTGATGAATTATACAGATGCGAATATACGTCAAGAATAATGGCTTTTGCTAAGTATTTTAGACATAACATAAAAAAAAAAAAAAAAAAAATTAACACTCGGACCCACAGTTAATACCCCAAGCCTGAGACACCTGTTGGACATAACTTTAGTCTTCATAATCACTCCACTTCTGACAAGATTTTACATGGCTATGTACTTTACTTGCCTTGCTCTACGGTACTTGGTACCACAACACTGCATGCTGTACGGCCACTGTTCGTCCGATTATGGAAGCAACTGTTATACAGAACAAGGCATCGTTCAACCCTATGGTCTGAACATCAAACAAGGAATTTTCTAATAATTTGTTGTCTTTGCCTTCTTCTTTTCCAACAAATATCTCCCCTTTTTAGGTAGTAAAGAATTTTGACAGGCTTGAGCACTGTGTTGTGGCAAAGATTTGACAGAAAGTCCCTTTGTGGCAAAGAGTGAACGGAGATACCCAAAGACGTAAAGAGTGAAAAGAGATACCTAATGTGGCAAAGAGTGAACTGAGATACCCGATTAGACAAAACAGTGAACGGAGATACCCGATAAGGCAAAGAGAGAATAGAGATACCTGATGTGGCATAGAGTGAACGGAGATACCCGATTAGACAAAACAGTGAACGGAATACCCAAAGAGGTAAAGAGTGAACAAAGATACCTGGTGTGGCAAAGAGTGAACGGAGATACCCGATTAGACAAAACAGTGAACGGAGATACCCGATGAGGCAAAGAGAGAAAATAGAGTCCTGATGTGGCAAACGTGAACGGAAATACCCGATGAGGCAAAGATTGAACGGAGATACCCGATGAGGCAAAGATTGAACGGAGATACCCGATGAGGTACAGGATGTGAACAGAGATATCCAACGAGGCAAAGAGTGAACGGAGATACCCGATGAGGCAAAGAGTAAATTGAGATACCCGATGAGGCAAAGAGTGAACGGAGATACCCGATGAGGCAAAGAGTGAACGGAGATACCCGATGAGGCAAAGAGTGAACGGAGATACCCGATGAGGCAAAGAGTGAACGGAGATACCCGATGAGGCAAAGAGTGAACGGAGATACCCGATGAGGCAAAGAGTGAACGGAGATACCCGATGAGGCAAAGAGTGAACGGAGATACCCAAAGAGGCAAAGAGTGAACGGAAATATCCCTTAAGACAAACATTTAGCGGAAATACCATGTTATCTAAGAGTTTGATGATACAAAACCAAGTAAGTTGCCGATTGAATGTCAGCACCTGCTTTTATACCATCAAGTAATAAAGGGCTAATAGAATGAGACAGTCTTGTCTGGTCCAATGAGGGAGATTTGGCTTCAATGCCCCAAGGCTTTTCAAATCACCTGAAATTGTCATAAACACGAACGGCAAGAATTGGCTGCTGGACAACGATTTCCGGGAAAAAAGGGCTATTCGATAAGGCTGACTATTTCAGGGTGAATATAAAATAGACTCATTTGGGGGATCATACACATAAATATGGGATAGCAGCAGGGCATTGCGTGGGCTTTTGGAAATGGTTTTAAAAATTTTAAATGGAAAATGTTCGAACTTTACGCATAAAATAACTATAATGATTTGTTTTTCCATGATAGAAATTGGGATTGTGGACTTCTTATCAATGACAAAAAACCCCAAGCCTTTTAGTTAAACAAATGAAGTTTTGACTCCCATAAATGGCCGACAGTGTTAGTTATTAAAGGAAAAGGAAAACCACGCAATTTCGAGGCAATGTTATGTGGATCATTGTATTTTACTTTTTAAACATCTTTCTAACCATATGCATTTTATAACAAACGGTTACAAATGCTTTTTATAGACCAACTCGTCCGATCCAAGGCAACGTGTTCCTCTAAGCCTACATCAATATCTAATATTTCCCTCCAACGAAACGGTTTGAATCTTCAACTCCTGACTGTAGCAATTGCACTCTCCATTAGATCCTGTAGCCATATAATATTCACCTACATCTTGCCAAGCATAAATATTTGTAATCAAATCCTATCACACGATATTTTTCAAGCTCGTAATAATTTGGACCACTTTGGGTCCGGGAGCGGCGAGAGGTACACACAATGCACTAAAAAAAAACTCAACTAAAATAAGACATCAGCCGGACGTATCAAGCCGTCCAAATGATACTGGATAGACTACCTTGTGCTATAACACTGTGTAGATGTTTCTGCCATGTCCTAAGGGCGACCAAATTTATTTCGCCTCAAATTTCCAAACAAATTCAATTTTCAAACTAATATGGTCCCGTGGCTACTTCCTAACTCCCAGTCATTGCCCTGGGTTTAGCTTGTGAGTTGGATTGCGATTTTGAAGATAAGAAACATTGCCGTTTCAAATAAACGAATCAATAGTCTATTCAGGTTCAACGGTATCACTCAAAAAGGAAGCTGTCGACTAAAATGTCAACCTTCTCTACGTACTTTTAGTGTAACGTAAGAAGAAGAAGAAGAAGAAGAAGAAGAAGAAGATGATGATGAACACATAACCACGTTTAACTTATTTATATTAAGAGAAATATCACGAACAATTACAGTAACAGATGTTAAATTTGCACCGGGATAAAGAATATTATTTGGTTTTACCCTTATTAACTCAGTACTTTCCTGAATTCTGAGTAGAAAGGAAAACCACAGGCATTTTACTCGGGTTGGTTACGTTATATATTAAGCTATCTATAGTCATCATAATTTATGCAGAATTTCGAAAAGTGTTGAAATGAGCGTCGCACAATTGATAACATTCGGTGGCTAAAGATAAAAGAGGAGTAGAACTCCAAGGTTGTCCCAAATAACATCAATCTATGAACTCGACACAATGGGGAGTCAATAGCAAGTCGAAACAGTATATGAATTCTTCTGGTTCTTCCTAAAAAGATTCTCTCGGCATCTGGCTACAAATACCTCTACGTTATGGAGACCGAAGACAAAGAAACACATTCTACAAAAGATCTCTTAAGTCTAAGAAGGGTATAATTTCAGACATTTTTGACAAAGGTAGAATAAAATCTCAACAAAGAGATGAATGTTTTAGAAAATAAAAAGGACGCGTGTCCACACGATATCTCTCCCTGCCACATTAACACTGTGTGTACATTATTATGTTCAGTATCGGGTCCACACTGGATGTGTAATTTTCGCACACAAAGTGTGTTCGTCACGTTGTTACGTTTGGAAAATGGAGATCCAACAGAGTATTTGCTCGACCCCGCTAATGTAAACTCCATCCACCCTTCCAAAGATTGTCTGAAATATCCCACTGATCAATTCCGATTGTGGCACTTCTTTCAAGATAGGACCATATCACAAACCGTGGCCCAATTACTTCAAGCCGCCTTTATTTTATATGTCACGGTCAGTTTTGAATTATTTGTGATCGTGGTGGAATCAGTCCTTGAGGGGGTTTAATTAATATCACTTTCCCTAAGACGATTTGGGAAAAGATCTGAAGGCAGATTATAACCCACTCCAGTCAAATCATATCATGGAAATATTTGGTTTGTAACAGGCCGGCGGACTGCTGTGTTTTAGTGACGGGATTAGACTCGCATGACTGCAAATGGCTGCCGGCAACGTACGATGAAGAAATAGGATTGGAATTGTTGTTTCTCAATCTTAAGGTCGCACCTGCACAATTCAGAGTAGTGGAACGAGAAAAGTAGGGTGGGGGTAAATATTGCGAATTATTTCCGCCATGTTAGAGGAATATACGTTAGTTTTGCATTGGGACAAATAATATAGTTTTGTCGAGTTTGTGGTTTGTTTCATAAAGAGAATGTGCATGTGTTTTCTCGGGCGATGTGTCTTCATCGATGTGTTTCGAGTACATGGTGTGTTTTAACCGTTGTTTATCGAGTACACGGTGTGTTTTCACTGTTGTTTCTCGAGTACATGGCGTGTTTTCACTGATGTTTCTTGAGTACATGGTGTGTTTTCACTGATGTTTCTCGAGTAGGCCTACATGGTATGTTTTCACTGTTGTTTCTCGAGTACATGTCGTGTTTTCACTGTTGTTTCTCGAATACATGGTGTGTTTTCACTGCTGTTTCTCGAGTAGGCCTACATGGTGTGTTTTCACTGTTGTTTCTCGAGAAGTTGGTGTGTTTTCACTGTCGTTTCTCGAGTACATGGAGCGTTTTCACTGTTGTTTCTCGAGTACATGGTGTGTTTTCACTGTTGTTTCTCGAGTAGGCCTACATGGTGTGTTTTCACTGTTGTTTCTCGAGAAGTTGATGTGTTTACACTGTTGTTTTTCGAGTACATGGTGTGTTTTCACTGTTTGTTCTCGAGTACATGGTGTGTTTTCACTGTTGTTTCTCGAGTACATGGTGCGTTTTCAGCGATGCGCTGATGTTTAAAGGTTGTCGCGTTCATGGTGTGTTTTTACTGCTGTGTTTCGAGTAGGCTACATGGTGTGTTTTGCTAAGTGTTGATAATTTTCGCCATCGATCCGTTGATCTTCGATGAACCATCAGACCGTGACTGAAATTGTTTGTTGTGTCTGATTGTAATTTATGTTGGATCACGAAGCCATGTAACTTCACCCTGTGTATCCATAGAGATGGTGTGTCCAAGTCAAAGACAGTTTCTGCAAAATGTACCTTTATTATAGCTCACTTTAAGTTCTTATTACAGGCATCTATCTTTGAAGCCTGATGTGGTAACAAGATGATAAGAAGCAGGCCCGTCCAATTTAATTGTCAGACTGAATATAAGAGAATGCTTTGTGAGTTAGAGCATCTAATTATAGCTCATGAGGAGGTAAGCAATTGTAAGCCATTGCAGATCTCAATCTTTCGATCATGCTCTTCAGTTTATCCATGTGTTGATGCTGCTGAAGGATTGTTAACTAGTATGTGATAAGTAGGTTGTTCCTAAGTTACTAGGATGCGTGACGATGTGCTCCAAGGCGCTCACTATGGCTGTCTTACCCACTGTCATGGTAACCTAACCTGACAACCCTTAATTCCAAGCCACTGGAAGATCAAGTGGCGACTTCAAACCATCAACTATAAAACAGGTCATGGATTTTATGACTGCTCAAGAAGTGAATGTTAATGTGTGTGCCGAGAAGCAAAAGGCATAAACCTGTACAGAGGTGTGTCCACAACCTTATGATTACGGTTTTGGGAGGTCCTGCTATTGTTATTCCTTGTTCTAAAGAATCCCCTTGTGGGGTCCAAGTTGAACAAATAATTATCTTATGGGGTCCATTGTTGTATTTTCTAAAGTACCCCGTAAGGGCACTCCCATAAGCCCATTATTTCTAAAGGAATCCATTGACATTAGTGACGGAGCCCTCAAGACTCCATTGAATCTAATCGGTTTGTTCATTGGTTACTTCTCATTGACCCCTTGCACGCGCGTCACACGCGGCGACCAATGCCATGCTCACCATATTATTGGTGGGCAGTTAGGTTTACGTGTATTAACGCCGCGTCGCCTAAAATGCACACTTCACTGCATAACGCACAGCATAGAGTTATATATAAAAACGCACAGTGACATTGCCCACCAGTATGGCGCATTCAAGATTTTTCTGCTGATGACGTCAGGTGAAATGGGTCAATAGTCAAACAAACTCAACATCCAACCTGGAAAATGTAGTCAAAACTATTCGGCACACCCTTTGACAAAATGGACAAACCCCGATTGCATATAATGAAACACAAATTTACATTCTCTGTACATTAATCATTTATAAATTTTACTCTTTCATAACTTGTCTTCAATATCACACAATCTGTTTCATCTCATTTAATTAAAATGTGTCTGTTTGTGAGCCACGCGGAATCTAATTGGACACTTCTATCTAAGAGGGCCACGTATTTGTTTAATTAACTTTGTGTAATTAACCGAGAAAAATTAATGGTGCAAGAATGGCACCATATCATCATCATCCATCAGTTTGCTGTTAATTGCTTTTTCCACTCCCACCGAGAGAATGTACACAGAAAAGACTACTTACTCAAATAATATTACCTGGTCTATCAATATTGTATTAGATTCACTTCCGGGTTATGACTGCACTGAATCATATTTACTTTCATAACGAGGCCGTTAAAGGCACTGGAAACCTTTGGTAAAGGCCAGTATTCTCACTTGTTGTATTCCAATATAATTATGCACAACTAAACAAATCTGTGAAATTACTCAGTTGGTCATTGAAAGTTTAGAGAATAATGACAGAAAAGACACCCTTGTTTCACAAATCGTGGTGCTTCCTGATGCCTTAAAAATGCTTCAGGGCTGAAGTCTGCTAATATTTGAGTGGGAAATTATCTTAAAAACTGTTACTTCAGATGGGTCGTTGCTCTCCTTTCATTCATTCACAAAAAGACGAAAACACAAAAATGTACCCAGGAAACAATAGAAACTTGGACACATGTAGACCCTAAACCCAAACGGAACACTCGTGAGCGGAAGAGTTGTAAAAGGACATTGAGGAATGTTTATTATGATTTTATACGCTATACGCCTCTCTTAATATTTATGCATGAGGTACGTCACAATGCTAACCCAAAACGAGGCGATGGGCGCAGCCACTGCAAGTGACAGGGGACTTGCGCCCATAGCCTCATTTTGAGTAAGAATTATGACGTCATGCATAAATATTAAGAAAGGCGTATAATTATTACTTGATACTATACAGAGATAATCTCAAAATGGCATTAGTGATAATTATGACGTATAGGCATCTATGATAACTATGGTTAAGTCGTCATGAATGGTGTCAATTAAGTCATACTTATGAGAGATGTAGCCATATTTATGAACTAAGTCATAATTATGAAAATGTAAGTCATAATCGTGACCTTAATTTTATTTCTGTCTCAACTGTCCCTTTAATGCTGCATGAGAAGTATGCTTTCCAGGCACAAGCACCATCCACAAACATTTCCATTTGCAATGAACTGAAACACTTTAAACACACTTAAGAATGTTTGTTGCTTAATCCACGAAAACAGTCACCCCCAAAACAACCCTATCAAAATACATTAGAGTTTTACGATTCTACTTGTATTTCCTCTATTCTGGGTCGCATTACCCAACTGCAAACTGGTTACACTCCATTACTACAGCATGCCAGTATTGAAACAGATTCCCCTGGCGTCCATACTTTATACTCTAGGTGCCATTTACCCAAAACCGCCTACGCACTCACGACACAAACCCTACATTTATTGTTTACACATGCCTTGATAAATGTCACAAGCCACACCGAAGCCCAGGAATAAAAGGAAGAAAAAAACCTCTCTCAATTTGGTTAGGCAGTGATGTCAAAGAGAGATGAGAAAATACTCCATTAATTTGATTTGGAGACAAACCACCGACTGTGATCCTACCGTTAATTATTGATTTATGTTTTGTGAGTGTCCTCTCCAGGCTCCCACGGACTGACAAACAAACACAACAATGTAAACTCCGGAAACAAAAAGATCCCACTGAGTTTAAGCTGATTATTCACAACACAGAGAGAAGTTCTCATTGAACGTGACCTACATAGCATTTTCATCAATATACGCATTTGTAAATGACTGCGATTGTTAAGTGTGGTTGAACCAGTTTTTCAGAATGCAATGCTTGACACAATTCTTTACAACCTTAACGATTTGCCTTCTGTTCAAGAGTTTAAATGTCTCTTTAAAAAGTCCCTTTTCAACTTTTACTTTTCAAGCAGGGAGCATTTTGTTTTGTTTAGATAATAAAATTACTCGGCACTCTTAACTTTAGGTCTATATGTAAAGAAAGCTAACATAACTTTATACCTTCAATAGATTTATGCAGAACTTGAAGTTATTTTAATAAAGATTTCTCACAGGCCTGCAGATATGCTATTTTTTTAAAATAAATAATACCTATTATTTCGTAACAGGGAACTTTCACGGCGAGCTGTAACTCATGTTCAGAATATCTTGTGACAAAGCGTCATACCACGTCCCCGCGCTTTGTTTCAAGAAATTGTGAATTCACAGTTAATGAGCGACCAGTTTTCGACATTCTTCCAAAGTTTTTGAACAACCACTTGAGACAGAAGTAAAGATCTAGCAGAACACTACTTGGAACTTACCCTTTTAACGTGCTGATAGTTGTTGTGGAATGACAAAGATCGCTATATCCTGCACAAGGAAACAAAGTTTACTGTCATAACATTGCACACCGCGGGAATTTTTAAAATGGCCATGTGTCAAACAGTTTAGTTTCAGTTTTATTAGACTTTACACTAAAACAGTGCAATGTATGTTCGCTAAAAACGCAAACTTCATTGGCGTTTTGTAGATAACTTTCAGAATCGATCTCCAGCAAGTATTTCACAGTGACCCACGGGAGTCGGACGGGATGAGAAATTACATTTTAGCCCGTTAGACCTAAAGGGGAAACTATTTGTTTAACCAATACTATGTCGTAAGATATAATAACGAATGGAGACTGGGGGAACGCGGTGGGTTGCGGTACATTCATAGCCTATATCGTGATTGATTGATAAAAACGTCAAAGGGAGGGTATTCCTTTGATAATTACTCCAATAGATTATTACCATTAAAAATGTCTTAATTGGAGAGATTACTTAAGAGCTGTTGAAACTTTTAAAACATTGTTAGAAATAACACCATATGGAGTAATGTAATATTAGAAATTTGTATTTGGTTCACTAGAACACTTTAACCTGAAGAAGGTTTCACCACTGGGCTTCAGACGTGAAGCCTTTCGCCAGACATCTTGAATTTGTAGGGGACGCAGCAAGGGTGGTTCTTTTCTTTCATTATTTTCTTGCAACTTCGATGGTTAATTGAGCCCAGGTTTTCACAGGCTTGTAATTGTATATTTATGTAGATGGCCTTTTGACATTTTTACCAAAAGTAGACCTATATTCTGTCTTTAAAGATAGAATCAATGTTTGGTTGTAGTCCACGTAAACTTGATTAATAAAGGCAAAGACATCGAGACAAAATAATGGTAGTATTTTATATTTACCAAAGCACATAGCAGGCAGTGGTGGAGTCGCGCCTCAGTGGCATGTGGGAGAATGAACAAAGACACCACTCACATGCTGAGATTCATGATACAACTGGTTAGCATCCAGCTAATGTACGCCATTGGTCATGCATGGCTGGTTTACTGTTATATAACCACATTTCATTACAATAACAGTCGCTTGAAAACGTCAGTTGGATACAGTGTCTATTAATTGAGAAAAGAACCCACAAATTTCACCCTGTTGAACTGAGGAATGTTTAGCGAGGTGACAGCGGGTACCAACCGCATGTCTTGTCGTATTGAAATGAGGGCAGCATTCAAAAGGACACCAGGGAAACTTCCAAAACTCGCCTGCAGATTGGAGGATTTTTTGGGGGAATCTTTGCAGATTTATTACATCTCTGGACAATTTTGTATTGCTTTCTTATCAAGTGGGGCATTTCAGATGAACTAATTTCGTAGCATGCTTACTAACAATAACATTACCTTTTTATGTAACAAGTAGGCATAGACTTTCGGATACAAATTACATAATTTATTTTTGGGTAATTAAAATATCAAACCTATAAACATTTTTGCTGACCTAAAGCCTTGTGTTATTTGAGTGAGGAGAAATTACCTCTTCCTCAAAACTATATGTTACTTCAGAGGGAGCCGTTTCTCACAATGTTCAGTACTATCAACAGCTCTCCATTTTATCTTTACATTTATTTTGAGGGATCGTCAAACTGTGTCCAGTGCCTTCAAATAAAATCTGTGTTTATTTTTCTAAATGACGCCTTGCTGCCATTTTCTGTGTTGTCTCCGGACTGTTTAGATTTTTTTGTTTTAACTTAAAAGACCATGCTAAGACTTCCTTCATGTGCAATTTGTTCACACCCAAGGTGCAAGTAATCTATGTTCAAACATAATGTTCCGATGCACTCTAGAAACTCCCGGGTCAAAATTGACCCGGATTTGTGTCCCAGGGGGGCCAGACCCATTTTTGGGTCAGTTTGACCAGTACCAATGTGACATGGAATCCATTTCATTGTGACCAGAAATGTTGTTAAAAGCGGGGATTTTAACTCGGATTCCGGGTCACAGTGACACAGATTCCGGGTCAAACTGACCCATAAATGGGTCTGGCCCCCTGGGATCCAAATCCGGGTCAATTTTGACCAGGTAGTTTTGAGAGTGTAAACGTCGTTTTATAACGGGGATGCAAATTCGTTCCCAATGACCATGGTTTAGAAAGCTCGTGTGAAACGGGCCAAGAATAAAAGTGACCAGAAAATATACTCGACGCACAAAGTTTAGAATCATAAAAAAATTGAAGCATTTTAGCCAAAATTGACTTTGAAAACATTGGGAGGGGGAGGGGGCAGTATATACAAATAGGTTGCGCATCTTACCACGGGCGCCTGCATGTCTAGAACCACTGGTGTACCCTCGTCCTTACCCTAACCCTACCCCCCCCCTTGACCCTAACCATAGCAAGTCCATAGGTCTGTACTTCCTTCCTCAATGGTCAGTGCCCAAAACCCCGGACAATTAAACAGAAACAAAAACCTGTGATAAATGGAGCGCATAATCACACAGTTTGGCATACAGTGCAAAATGATCTCTAAGAGCTAACGAGAACGAACTGATGCCAGAAGTGACCGTCCACAGCAAAGTGTCTCGCTTAAAAAATATGATATTGATATCCACAAATCTTAGGACATGAAGCTTTATCTTGTCCCTCGTGATGCTGTCATAAAGATTTAAGAAAAAAAAGAGGGAAAAGGGAGTTGGTCATTTTGAAGAGATGCAACAAAAGGAGACAAGTCTGAACATGTAACCCGATGGAAACTTTAAAGGGATCATACAAAACTTGCATGCCCATTTGTGAACCATCATAAAGAGCTAGGTTCTATTGGTTTGTTTCGAAGGCAACTATTAACCAAAATGAAAAATGAACTCTTTTAAGGTTTTATTTTTTCGAACCGTTTTTGCGAAGACGTCAGACACAAATTCAAATTGATTGGATCACATGGCTTAATATTATTTTAATTTTGTAAAAAAAATTGTAAAAACTCCGGTAAATGTGCTGTTCTGATGACAGTTCATGATAAACTATTTCGTTTCAGAGCCGATAGCTAAAACCAGTTTATATCAGATAAAACTAAAACAAGTTACCCGACAATACTAAAAGAAGCATCTTGAAAACCATGGGGATGAAGCATTTCTATGAAACATATCTACGTCTTCCGTTACATTTTCAGTTCAACATGAACTCGGTCTTCAGTGAGATCCGACATCAAAGAAAACGGTTCAATACAATTTTACTCACATTAAGATAATTTTATGTTACCTTTCATTTCATTCAATGCACGCTTGGTAAGTGCAAAAGAGTGTAAACTGTTTTATTACAGATTGCAAACAGCTCAAGGCAAAGGACCTTATAATGTTTAAAGTCAGTGGACACTATTGGTAATTACTCAAAATAATTATTAGCATAAAACCTTTCTTGGTGACGAGTAATGGGGAGAGGTTGGTGGTATAAACCATTGTGAGAAACGGCTCCCTCTACTGAAGTGCCATAGTTTTCGAGAAAGAAGTAATTTTCAACGAATTCGATTTCGAGACCTCAGATTTAGAACTTGAGGTCTCGAAATCTAAACGCACACAACTTCGTGTGACAAGGGTGTTTTTTTCTTTTATTATTATCTCGCAAGTTCGATGACCGATTGAGCTCAAATTTTCACAGGTTCGTTATTTTATGCATATGTTGAGATACGCTAACTATGAAGGCTAGTCTTTGACAATTACCAATAGTGTCCACTGCCTTTAATGCAGCTCGTATTAGAATCATGTACCCGAATGATTGGCTGGCGTCCAAAAGGTGCCCTGATTAAAGACACTGGACACAATTACTCAAAATCATTGGCAGCATAAAACCTTACTTGGTAACGAGTAATGGAGAGCCGTTGTATGGCTCCCTCTGATGTAATAAAGTTTTTTTTGAGTGAGGTAATTTCCCCACTCAACTTGGACCTGAAGTCTTTTTTAAGAATATGAAAGCACAACAATTTGTTTGTGCAACGAGGATGTTGTTTTTCTTTCATTATTCTTCTGCAACTTGGATGACCAATTGAGTCCAAATTTTCACAGATTTGTTATTTAATGCATATGTTGAGATACGCCAAGTGAGAACATGTCTTTGACAACTACTAAAGGTGTCCAGTGCCTTTAATAATGCAGCTCGAATAGGAATACGTGAAAGATTGGCCGGTGTCCAAGAGGTGCCCTGATTAAGCCACAAAGGTTAAGAGAAAAACCGAGGGGTTTCTGTCTCTCCAAGTGAAGCGAAATGACTTCATGGTAATTTACTTTGACACATATTTCAAAATGAAGCGGCTTCCCAGGTGCTTTGTTAATTTACACGACGCTGCAATGGTTAAACTGTGGGATCAGGTGTGCCGTGTAATTAATGACTAAAATGCCGCACATTCCAAAAAACACAGCTGTGCCATTTTGAACATGTTTCATAAGCTACTTTATAAAGACTACATAAGCTCAAATCTTGTCTGGTCTACGAAACAATTAACAAGAATGTATCGCAGGTGTGGGAGATGTTCAACCGAATGATAACATTGACATTTAGTTTTGCAAGATACTCATTAATAACTTGTTGTCCATAAATATTATCGTGGCTTCAAAATTGTGAGTTTAAAAAAACTTCATAATTCAAGTGCCGTCTTTGTTTGAGAAATTGTGTGTGTATGTGTGTGTGTGTGGGGGGGGGGGGGGGTGGTTCCCTTTATTAGAGGTAATTAAAGGTTATAGCACAGAGTAAGCAGGCAAGTCTGTCACTATGCTACTCAAACGAAGGCATATCTGTGGTTAGAAGGTTTAACAGTTACCCGTCAAAGTATGTTGATATTTGCGATTACTTAAAATAACACACACACACAAAAAGGTACGTTTTCAATGGAAGAATATATACAAATACACCACATTTAATCCTCAAAATTATACGCCATGTATTACAAATGGTCCACAATCCTCATCAATTCACAATGTGGAACATGGTTCAAGGCATTCAATTGAAAGTTATACTTCAATTGTATTGGGGTTGATATAAAAACAAATTCACTAGATCCAATGTCAAACATTACAGCTCTTCTATGCACAGTATTCTTCTAAAGATCTTTTTTTAACCTTCAAATGATGTAAAGAAATTCCTTTCTTACCAAGATAGATGTTAAGACTCCAACACTTAAAGACACTGGACACTATTGGTAATTGTCGAAGACCATTCTTCTCACTTGGTGTATCTAAACATATGCATAAAATAACAAACCTGTGAAAAATTGAGCTCAATTGGTCGTCGAATTTGCGAGATAATATTTGAAGAAAAAACATCATTGTCACACGATGTTGTGTGCTTTCAGATGCTTGATTTCGGGACCTCAAAATTTAATTCTGAGGTCTCAAAATCAAATTCGTGGAATATTACCTCTTTCTCAAAAACTACGTTACTTCAGAGGGAGCCGTTTCTCACGATGTTTTATACTCTCAACAGCTCTCCATTGCTTGTTACCAAGTAAGTTTTTATGCTTACAATTATTTTGAGTAATTACCAATAGTGTCCACTGCCTTTAACGCTGGTTCCTCACCTATAGTAAAGATCATCATAACATGCTGGCCATGGCACAATATTCAAAACACCCCGCCCTCAAGTTTCAAGTTTGGCTTTTACAAAAAGAAAAAAAGAAAAAAAAGAGTTACTGAATACATCTACACATATACAATTAATGCTGCGAGTCAAATGATATTCAAACTGAGTGTACTAAGTATTATTAAAAAGTGCACAAAATAATTCTACATAAAAGAAATCAAACGAGAATAACAAAACATAAAGATGAGAGGAGAATTGGTCATTGAGAATTGGAAGTTGCAAGGCATTGTACAAGTTCAATGCATAAGCATCAACTCATTCAGCCTCATATTCAACTTGGGATCTTTGTTATAAACCTTGCCAAAAAGTGAAAGTTTTACTTTTATAAAATATATGTGTATAACAAAATATCCATCTACTAAACTTACATTATAATTTCATGTTAGTTTGAGTATATCAATTTAACAGGTAGTATTTATGTATTTAGTGGATTAATTTGAGCCCCCAACCTTACCCAAAGCCCTAAAAAGGCACGTTTGACCTACCAAAAATACATCAGTTATTCATGATTTGATTTGTATAAACCCCCAAATTAGTAATATCTGATCTAATTTTGTTTGTATATATATAAAGTATGTTTTCATTTAGGGTATTAAATATCAACATTAATTAGAATACTAGAAACCCAAAATAAACTTAATTCATCTTCAAGAATAAGAGTATCAAATTTAAATACTAATCAAAGTTAGAATTATTCGTTCACATGATCGTTTTTGTTTGAAACATATACATTTTTGATAAATTTGCAGATCATGCAAATTAAATATTCAATACAATAATTTACATACATAAATATTCATGATTGCTGGCAATGACAATGTGTAAGCACACGCAGGTGGGCTATATATTTTTTAAGAGTTTACTTACTATAAATTATTTATATATAAAAAAAATGATGAAATCTAGAGAAAAACTTTTACAGGGTGAAAGTACAAAACCTACACAAATATTTCTAACACATTTCATTGAATATACCATTCCAAAATCCCACACTAAGTGTGCATTTCAATTGAGAAAAACATCCAGACAGGGGGTTCATAACTTAGAATGTTTGTGACTCCCCCATCACGCCTCTTGGATCTCACACACAACTTAAAAATTATTATTATTATTATTATTTTTTTTTTCGGCCTAGATACAAGACAATAACATTCACAAAAATCAAACACTTTGGAAGTTGATGTGTCCCCCCCAAAAAATCCAACATATATGGAGTGTATCTCAATGCAACATGTTTGGAGTTATTCTTTCCCTAGATTTATTCAATATATTAGGAGTTATTTCTCAACAGCACTCCAACATAACCTAGGGAGCGGTGCCCTTGTGTGTCCCAATGTCAACCCAACATGTTAATAGTTACAATTTTATAATATTTGTTCCAATAGGAGTAATCGTTTCCAAACATCAATCTCACCTGTTGAGAGTCAATGCGTCCCAAATGCCAATCCAACATGGTTGTGTTCCAACATCAATCCAAATAAAACCAAACTTACTCAAATCCTGGAACTTAAGGTCACACAACATTATCGTTGTGCTATTGCTACATTTATCTGTAATTTAAATTGTGATCCAACTGAAAAGTATACATGTAGTAGTTGATTTTACTTAATATTTTGAGAGCAAAATATTCTTACTCTTTACTTTAACTTTCAAAAGGACATTTAATTCTACATAATCAACCCAATGTTTGAATATATAGTTGAGTTTTTGACAAGATTGTCCGAAAACAAAACAAAAAAACAAGTTGAGGTTAAACAAGTTGGGCAAGTGGAGGACATTTTGGTAATTTGTGACAATATTGGCATGTTGGTAATGTTCCCCCATACCACCATGGTTAACCTGTACACCATGATTGTTTTCATAACTCTAAGATTGGTAGTGCAAATTTGACATCTTTATCAAGCAGTTTGAACTTACCTGATAATCTTAAGAATTTTTTTTAAAGAATGCTTGTTATCAGCAATTAGCTCTTACAAAACATGGTAACAGAAACACTTATCAGTTCTGTTTATGTATAAAACCATCAAATATAACCTGATAATAATATCATGACAGATGACGCTCTAGGTGCTTTGGCATACCACATGAATGATTTGAATATTAAGTAAGTTTAAGTGCTCACTAGTCTGGAATGGCGACGCTCGACTGCTTGGGAGGCAGACTAAGAAGGACTGGGCAAGTCTAAAAACCTGGATCTAAACAGCTCATTTTGAGCCAGATAGTTGTGTGATACTATTTCTTCTCCATTAATTTCCGCTGCAAGCAGTAATTTGTGTTGTGATACCCGCAGCTACGTTAACAGAATGAACCTCGCCCATCAAGACTAAATGTCCACTAAAAGAGAGGTTTGGAAATAGACAAAAGTATTTCAAACCTCTGCATGTTTGTGGAATTGCAACAAGTTTGTGTCAGGAATGTCACTTACTGATTTTGGAAAGGTTTCTTCTGTGCAAGGGTTTCTTTTGAACCTACAAGTTAGAGGCTGGGGTGCCTTTAGAAGTGAGGTGAGGGGCTCAGCTTATAGATCCTCTTAATGGACCACCAGAAAGTCAAACACCAATTACTATTGATGGAACAATCGTTTGGAACAATCCTTACGGTATCTGGAACAATCCTTACATATCATAAACTTAAGTAGAGTTTCCATTCAGTTGTACATCATTTAGAGATGAAGTTAACTGTATATATTTCTGGGAAACAGGTTTTTCTAGAATACAACCATACAACAATAGCCGTTCTCACTGTGATCTACTGACCAAGCTATGCACCGATTATGTAGTTCACAAACCAAGAAGAAAAACAAACATTTGAAAACACTCTAGACAACATTGATAGACAGCATGTTAATCCGGATTGAGGTCACAGGTTCAAATCCCACTCTACTCAACTGATCTCCGATTGTTCAACCCAACATTAATTAAAATTGACCCAGTCAGTTTCCCTAGTGGTTTATTTCTTGAGAAAACCAATTAAAGGTATCAGATCACCAAGTTAATTAGAGGATATCAGAACTCCAAAGTAAACCAAAAGATGACTTGGGTTCTCCAGGATTGGTTATCTACGCTTCGTTCCATTGTAATGAAGTGTTTGTCACATGTCTAATCACAATGACAACACCGTTGGCTGGATCTACAAAGCATACAAAGCATACCATGCACTCAAGCCGGTATTTGAACAATGCTCAGCGAGTAGCGTGACATGTTTTTCAGACTAGATCCTCTATCTCCACTTGTGATGATAGTGTAGTGAACATTACATGATGAAGAAGGACTAGTGTTAAGCAATCAGTACCCAGCCTGTTTAAATAATAAACCAAGTTGACTTGTGATGGATTGAGAAGGTCCTTGGGTTGTGTCTCTCATTTCTTAAAGGTTAAGTCATACATTTTTTTTTCAGTGTAATGCTGATTTGTAGGCAAAGTTATAAAGCAAGATCCAATGAAAGTTTCAGCCAAATACAGTCTCTACTAAAAAAAAAACTATCACATTATTTTCAAAAGAAAGTAGAATCCATTCCGTCCACATTTAGCGAGGTGACAGCCGGTACCAGCTGCATCTTTGGTAAGCGCATTCGCATATGAACACCAACCCTCTTTGATCTGAGAAAAATATTCATGCATAAATCATTTCTCATTTTCGAATGTGCTGTGGTGAAATGTTACCCACACCATATAACTTTGAGGGGAATCCCTCAATGAGTCAACTGCATTTCAGACATGAAACAGCGGTAGGATGACCTGACAGATCAACACATTTGCCGTAGTCTAAAGTGTTTGTCAGCTTAAAGTTCTTATCACAGTAATCAATGGGCAGCTGGAAAAACCCAGTGTCTTAGAAACTCCTTAATCATCCTAATTTTGACTAATCAATAGAAAGGGACATTACAACTGTTGAGGTAACATATTTTACTCTCTAACAATACCTGTTCAAATATTACTGCGGTAAAATCTAAACATAAAACAGCTGTACGGTGATGGAGGGTTGTTTTAATGTATTAGGCTGTTCCGAAATTATTGGCTACGGCTGGAGATAGCCAAGTTAAAAGGCACTAAAGTGTTGGCTTCACTCAGCAACAGTCAGAGCCACAAAGCCAAGAGCTCACCTTTGAACTATAACATTAGGCATTTAATAGCAAATTAGCCTAACAAAAGCATGATTGAAGAATTAGTAAGAGTTATGTTGACTTTCACAGAGTTTGGTTTCAGCCTTTATTGTACAAGGTTCTGGAGTGGAGAAACTTAAAAAGAAAGTATTTGAGGTCAAGCAACCATTCAATGTTTATATTTAGTTGGTAAGACACTGCTCTAGAATTGCAAGGGTCGTGGGTTCGAATCCCACCTGAATAACATGCCTGTGAATTTCTCTTTTTTTGGGGGGGGGGGGTAAAAATCAAAAATTAGTATTCGTTATCACTGATGCAAAATTAACATCTCTTATAGTTTATATTCCTCTCAAACTGACAGTGATACGTAGAAAGACAAAATGGAAAATGTTGCGCTCAATGCAAGCTGTACAAGCCCTCTACGTGTATCTTTGAAGAACAATCGATGTGACATGCATGTAATGACTAACAAGATCCACCCATGGCAAAGCTGAAATTTTCCATACAGCTGAAATAGCACTGGACATGAGTTGCCTCAAAGCAAATACCCACAGATAAAGACACACACACAACATTCTTTGGGTCTTGTTTTCCAATTATAAGAAGTGACATCAATTATGGAAAAAAAAGGTCGTTAGTATTAAGAGCAAAGATATTGCACTTTGAAGCTTAACATCAAAAGCTACAAGTGGGAATAATTTCCAATCAGGTCTCTGGAAAATGGGCCACAAATCATGAACTCAATTTCATTAATTTGCTTCTTAATGATGCTAGTTTCTTTGCGCCACTTGAAGAGGAACCCCTCTGCTGAATCCATCAATGCTGATCGGAATTCCAAGAAAACCCAGGGTTCTCATCATTGACATTCATAAGAAACTGCTTCTACAAGTTAGCGTCTCAACTCATCAAATATTAGCTTTCCATTCAGAAATCCTTCAAGGGAATTCTTCACATACCTAGCCCTACAATCTTGTCCCCGATGTTATACATCACGCAGGATAGTTGATTTCTGGCATCACATTCAATGATGCCACATGCAATTTTCCAGCCCCAACTATCAACCTGGCGAAAATTCCCATCAGCTTGTCCAATTTCCTTCCAAGGTTTCCAATCTGTCTTACTCAACAAAAAAGTGCCGTGATTGCTTCTTGGTCCTTTGGCTCCTACACAAACTATTTGTCCTAGATCTACAATACTTTGTGACTTGAGGCATTGTTGTGAATGTACAATATGAACATTGTACATGTATGTATAATTTGGTTTGTGGTAACACCATGTGTGTATCTGCTTGGTGGGCGGATTAGACTTGTCTTGATTTATATTCTACTTCCGCGGAGTAGATTTGTTCAGAATTGGGGAGACTTCTCTACTGCCGCGAAGTAGATTTTTCAGAATTCGGTTGACACTTCTCACTTCTGAAAAGAACTGTTCTGGTTATTAACTACTCAATGGACAGAAGGTAGCAAGTGAGCCAGGACTACTACTCTCGCTCAGTGGATCAAGGGGACTTCTCATTATTAACTTGATAGCAGCAGAGTGAGTTATTAATTGGCCTCAACATTTCGACTAGCTTGCTCTACTCATCTTCATGTGATTGTACCCTAAAAAGAAATCACCCAAAAACAAAAAGAGAAATAAACGTATGCTAGAACATCTTTCTGAAGATGAGAAACAGATACTTGAGCGAGAGACTTAACCGCCGAGTCCTTGAATGGTGATGAGGCTTGTTTGACATCCCACTTCCCTTCCCTCATTCCTGGGAATCCAGGGACTGCATTGTCAATGGATGAACAAGACTTTGACTGAGACTTTGCTGCATCAATAAATTACATTCTAATTAAGAAAAACAGATTGGTCAAAGAAGACAAACAAAAACAGAACAACGCTAAACTGAAGAAACAGTGTCGTTCTGGCTTGTATTTAACAACCAAACTGACAAAGGCTGACCAAAACATGTACCGGTAATGCACAACAAAATCAAGGGCAAAAATCATTCACCCCCTTATTAAATAAAATAAGTGTAAGTAAAAATTTAAAACCAGAGAATATGTTTAACTAAAGCGGGACAAGAGCCTAACATGTCTTTTGAATTTAAACATAGGAGATAAAAGTGAGTGAGAAACAACTGTAAATGCTAGTTGACCTCATGTAATTGCAATGCAATCTTTAAGCAAAAAAACACTTTGTTCCATTTTCTGTATTTCCATGTGATCTACCTCTTTCTGCAAACCCTATTGCATATGAAATTATCATTTAACAACCTTGTATTTGTAAATAAAATTTGGAGCACTAGCAGATTGCACTCCGGTTCACTTTTTCTACGAATGGGCGATCAAAAGACAAAACAGAAACAAGAATTGATTATCTGTTATTCCCCAAGTGAATCCCTACTGGGAAACAACAGAATGCAATTTGTAAAAATTATCACTGAAAGATATGTGCCACTTGACACACACAGACAGTCTCATGGGGTATGGGTCGGGTTTGAAATACAACACCAGCCAAATGGCACTAGGCCCTGCTGCTGCCTGTTCCTACAGGATGTATAGTGTTTCAACGAAGCCAATGCAGAATACTGAACTAAAGGTACAGACTCATTATAGTGTCATACTTGGAATGTTCTTCTAAACAATCACATTAATGTGACTTGAAGCCTGCCAGATGGTCAGAGTACTGACGCCTGCCAATTTTCACAGTTGGGTTTGAACGACTCACACTATCCAAAGATAAGAGCAAATTGGAAACGTCATCGGCAAAGTATTTCTATACTTTGTTTTCTATCATTAAAAAAACATCAAATATTTGTAACTACATGGGTGTTGGAAGTATGTTGAGCAGAAATAATGTCCAATTAAATTGAAGTCTGTTAAAGTCACATAGGTGGATGCTCATTCTTTTTAATAAGTACACTTTATGTATATATCAGCATACAATTTGAATCAATACTGAACAATGCAGTTAGAAACATGGTTTAACAATCTTTGAAATAAGTGACTTTTTTGCCTGTAACTCTTTAAAGCCATTATACACTTTCGGAACAGAAAAAAAAGAAAAAAGTTCACAGATTAACAAATAACTTACAGGGTTTACAGAAGGTAAAGGTAAAAGAATTCTCTTCAAATATTATTCCATAAAATGCTGTACTTTTCGAGAAAACATTGAAACAATTATCAATTCTCGACAACGAGAATTACGGATTTATAGTAAACACATGTCATGACATGGCGAAACGTGCGGAAACAAGGGTGGGTTTTCCCGTTATTTTCTCCCGACTCGACTACGATGACCTCCGATGATTGGGCCTAAATTTTCACAGGTTTGTTATTTTATATATAAGTTGTGATACACGAAGTGTGGGACTTGGACAATGCTGTTTACCGAAAGTGTATAATGGCTTTAAATGTTGATGCTGTATTATTTTTATGCAATCCTGTAAGGTGCACAGCCTGGGGGGGGGGGGGGGGGGGGGTGAGTGGGGGGGGGGGTGCTGTGTTTCAACATTTGAGGAAACTTGATACATAAGTAGGCTTTACAGTTTGGACCTATTTGGCTTCGAAAGTGAAGGAGTGTTTCATGAAAACAGGCAGCAAGTCTTTTTGGGGAATTTCAGGTTTGTTTTTCTGGGGTCTGGGGTTTTTCTGGGGTAGTTACAAACAAATCCAAATGGCTGACCTGCCAACAATTAAAAAAAAATTGAATTGTCTGAAAACATAACTGATTGGTTTTCAAGAGGCTGAAAGCGTTTTTTTTTTTTTTCAAAAGTATTTATTATTTTTTAAACTTTTATATTTAGCATTGTTGCTATATGAGTTTATTTATTATGGTGCACCCAGTACATCTACTGTAAGAATATTTAATGTCACCCTCTATTGGTGTCGATTGTCAAGGATTAAACTCAATTCAAACCTCCCTTTATACAATCTACCCATGCCAAATAATTAACTTCAACTCACATCTTGGAGGGCGGAAAGTAACGTCACTTTTATCCTTGGAACAAGGTCCATCGAGACCTAAAATTGTGCCAGATCAGTCCAGAGCTGACGTATGATCATACTTCTGATTGTCTTAACACCACACCATCATTTTGGGTTAAGTTCGTATCCTAGTGGTTTAGATGTCTTAAGAGAGCTTTTGCAAATTTGATTTAACACATTGACACATCAGTTGGCAACACCCTTGGGATGAGGTTGTGAACCATCGGTATTCCTTGATAGGTTTATCACTATGGATGAATTCCCACCATGAACACATACCCCCACCCCACCCCCCTCTTCAATCAATCCATGGCATTATCAAGGGGCATAGTAAGTTAAACCCTTCCTTGCACTTAAAGGCCACATGGATAGAACCACTGTAACATTTAACACCTTCCTTCCCAAGACAAGAGGACCAGATTTAATTGGGAGCTGAACCAAGTAATGAGCAATCACTTTTTTGAATTAGAGAAACAAACAAGATAAGTGGGGTGGGGGGGGGGGGGGAGACAGTTCATCATCAAAGCAGCCCAGTTTCATGGCTCTGGTTACTGCCGGATTACATGTATGTGCTTAGGATTGCCATTCTTTGCTTACAGGGAAATCACCAAGTTTCTGCACTAGATGTGTTGTTAGCGCAGAATGCCTAGCAACATGGAGTACGCATGCGTCAAGCAAATATCCCTGTTAACTCATAAAATACGCTTGACATAAGCGCAGAATTCCCTGCTTATGTGGGAGCAGATTCCTTGCTTACGGAAAGCAGGGCCATGAAATTGGGCCAAGATCCTTAATTTTATTTTAATGCCTCATGAATCCAATGGAGTCTTTAGAGATCTCGAAAGTTAAACCATTCATGACATAAAAAGTTGCTTTAACAGTTCTGCACCCTCCAAAATGTTCTTACAGATGTCACATACGGGTCAGAGTCTTAAAAATTTGACCCCCATATGATGTGAAACAAATTTGTACAAAATTGTCATTAATGTGGTATACCAAACCTTGTTTACATCTTGTAGTTGATAAATACAGTAATTCTACCGGCCAGTACATGAACTTTTACCTTGTAATAATTTATAAGAATAGAACTGGATGCCCTACTCTAAAATGTAAGTACAACAGGGGCAGTAAATAATTCTAGAAAATATGGTCTGTATTAAAATTACCAAGGAGTGATTTATATAAATGTCATAAAATAAGACTCTACAATATATTAATTATTTAGCTTTCATAATTCAAGTTGGTGCTATTTTGAAGACATGATTTTCACTAACTTTTCAAACTCTCATTAAAATATTATGTTCAAAAAAGACTTTGTAAAAAATATTTGTTTGAAAGTTATGGTAGCAATATGGCTTTATAAAGACTGATTCACAAGTTTTGTGTTTGCTTCTTGGACGGTTTGGCTGTAGGAAAAATATATAAGATGCAGCACCAGTCTTAACACTATTGAAAAAGTACAAATATTAAGGATCTTATCTTGAGAAGACTGTTGTCTTGGTAACGGTTGCCAGGGGGGACGACATCAGGGTCCACCCATCTGAGGGATACTTGGAGAACTGAGCAGGTTGATGCGCTGTTTTTGTTTGCGCTGCTCAGTCATCTAGATGATGGGGAAAGAAACAATATATATAACTAGTGTTAGAAAAGGAAGATTAGTTTTTGAGATAGACTCTTAAGGTCGAAACTCTTTCTTCGAAGAAGGAAATTTAGCACCAAAATTACCCTTCAATCCATCTCCCTTTTTTGTACTGAGAGAGTTTGACTTATTTTTTTTTTATACCAAAACAGAAAAGAAAAACAACTTAGGAAAAAGACTGTTATTATGCTTAAGCCTAGTTTTGTTTTATCAACACTTAAAGTATAACTAGCATGTATTAATATTTTTAAAATAAAATCAATAAATACATAACAAAATGACAGGTACAAGATATTTTAGAATTGTTTCAACCAAACAGTTATCAATGGTGAACACACATTTTTTCAGAGCTTTTAGAGGGACATAGATGAACAAATTATATCAAAATTATTTGTAGGAATGAAGATTTTTCCATTCAAACAGCAAGTTCCTCATTGATTTCGTCACCTTTGTCCCTTTAAAAACTAGAATTCAACATCCACTCATGTAAACTCCTACACTGACTACTTCCTAAAGTCCTGTCGAAGAAGAAATCCACAAACATATTACTCAGGTGGGATTGGAACCCACACCCTTTGCCATTCTAGGGTTGATGTCCTACAACTAGATCACCGAGATTGACCGGTAGCTAGAGGCAGTTTGTAACCCTTACTTTAGCAACAGGTACCAAAATAACTCTCTCAAAAACAAAATACGTCGCCCAGGTCTTGCCAGGTAGATAAATGATAAATGATGTATCAGTAACAGTAGACGCTATGTAGTTAAGATTGAAAAATGAACTACAGACATAACAGCGCCTTAGGGGACTTCAAACAATCTAAAAGGGTAAATTCAACACAAAGAAGACAAGATTGATGAAGTTGCAATCCGGATAATAATTGAAAGGAGCGGGGTTGACGGAAATGAGTAGAGGAACTAAGGAAGGATAAGTCAAGATGGACGGAGATGGAATCAGGTTAATCTAGAATCAGACACAGATAGCGGTAAGAGGTTTAGGAACAGTCAACCAGTAGAGATTCATCAAAACAATATCCTGCAGGCCAAGAATAAGTCGACTTTCACTTTCTTACAATTGTATTTTGTAAGTATGCTGATTGACTAGGGTTAAAAGCTACAAACAACTTGAAGCTCTTTCACACATCAACAATTAAAGGAACACGTTGCCTTGGATCGGTCGAGTTGGCCTTTGAAAAGCGTTTGTAACCGTTTTTTTTTAAATGCATATGGGTAGAAAGATGTTGTAAAAGTAGAATACAATGATCCACACAAACATGCTTTGAAATTGTGTGGTTTTCCTTTTACCTCGTCGACTAACACGCCGGCCATTTATGGGGGTCAAAATTTTGACTCCCATAAATGGCTGACGGTGTTAGTTCGCACAGTAGAAGGAAAACCAAGCAATTTCGAGGCAAACTTGTGTGGATCATTGTATTCTACTTTTAAAATATCTTTCCAACCATATGCATTATATACAAAACGGTTACAAACGCTTTTGTTTTGACCAACTCGTCCGATCCAAGGCAACGTGTTCCTTTAAACAAGGGTCTCTTGCTTACCTTTAGCATGGTTGCAAAACTTTACCAAATGCAATATCGTGTGATAAGGACAATCATGGTCTATACTGCCCATAGAGGGCGGCAAATTTCAGAAGACTCCACAAGGGATCATGGACAGTCCAAACATTATTTTCCTTGTAGCTTGTAAAAATTTCACAACCAAGCTCAAATAAAGTAAGGGAGCCCTGCTAAGTTGCTGTCGTGTGAAAAGGCCTTTAACAAGTTACTTCAATATAATGTTATAAATGTACATGAAAGGACATATGAACCAGATAATAGTCAATCTCTTTCATCCAGTTCTACATAAAGGATAAGGCTGTGAAACGTTCACCATTTCCCGAGGCTGTCTTAAAATAACAATTGCTTTTATAAAATTCACTACTAATTTGTCGGCAATCAATAGTCTTTCAGTCATTATCAACCAATGGACCCGCCCCATGAAATATGCTAATCACATTCACACATGCGTACAGACCCTGTTGGTTGGCAAACGCCATAGAGTTGTGCACTAAGCAGACGCGCAATCGCGTCTGCGTCACGCACCCATTAGCCGTGTACAAAACAGCGCGATGTTCCCTCATTTTGCCAACCAAAACGTCAGTGCGCACGCGCTATGTGCAATTTACATATTTCATGGGAAGGGTCTATTACATTGTTATTCATCACTTAACCTTGAAGCCTAACAAGCATCAATTTGTGAAAAAAGAAGATACAATATTTTGACAGTGATGAAGCAATAAATCAGTCATGTAATCACAACCCACTCATAATAGTATTCATTGTCATTGATAACAACTTTTACAGCTATAAGTGAGGATTAAGTCTGAAGTAGTTAATACTGAATGACAACCATTTTACACAGCGCCTTCCAAGTGTTTAGAGGCATTGTGGTGCAATTTGCTGGCACTGCAAGAAACACAAGGGCAAACCATTTTGTCCTTACAGTGATAAATGTTGTTAGTGTCCCGTCTTCTGTTATTAGGGAACCTACACCTAAATGTCCAATCAAACAGACAAAGCAATTATGGTGAAGTGTCTTGCTGAAGGACACAAGTGCTGATACCAGGTTCTAAACCCACACCCTAGCGACACCTGAACTCGAGTGACATAGGAAAGACCACTCGGCGAATGACGCTGCCATTCAATGTCAATGCAACCAGCAAACTCCAACCCCACCTGGTCCTTGAGTTCTCTCAGCTGATTGGCCAATGTTTTGCGCTCGGGTCAATGACACTGACATTCAATAAAAGCTACTGGATTTATATAGCCCCAAATTACCGAAGGATGCAAGGTGCATATAAGAAGAAAAGAAAGACCAAAGCGATGGTGACAACCAGCTACAGATTGGAGAACCGGTGAGTCTTGAGACCCTTTTTAAAGGACAGAACAGTCAAAGCCTTTTTAATGGGGACAGGAAGACCAATCCATGGGCGAGGGCCAGCAGTGGAAAAAAATCTCTCACCCGCTAGTTTGCGTAACTTGTTCACTTAAGGGAGATGCGTAAGTCTGGAGCACTGTGATTTAATGATTTCTAGGTATGAACCCGGGTGTGGAACTCGATTTGTTGGGCTTTAGGGAGTCAGTGTAATCGTCTTAGTGCAACCAGGCCTTGAACTTCGCTCTAAGGGGCACAGCAATTTTGCTCTGTTAAGGGGCACTTCTATGACGAAAATATATTTTTTTATTGGTACTTTGCAAAGGGCACCCCTGGCAGAAACACAGGGCACCACGGCAATTGCTGTGGGTGCAACCACTACACTCACCTGATCTTTGAGTTCTCTCAGCTGACTGGACAATGTTTTGACCAGAGAGTTAGTATTCTCCAACTGTGTCTGCAAGATACGCATCTCATTCTGTTCACTCTCACCCTCATCGGAGTCCAGAGACATCGCTCGCATCCTCGGAAACCAGTCCAAGTTCTTCTCCTAGAGAGAGAGAGAGAGAAATGTTTAAATTTTCAGTTCTTACTTGCATCAAAAGTTACTGTGTGGTTTGATTGATATCCTTTTTGTGTACGAAAGGGAATCACATTGATAGCATGGTGTATGGATTTAATTGGTTAGAAGCCTACACCAGCTTATGATACTATAAGCATTTTGAGATACATTTCACTTTGAAGTAACGTGGTTACATGTATGCTTCTCAGAGTGCGTACACCTACTAGCGATTCTTCTTCCTTCATGGACTTACATGTACCATGGAGGAAGGAAGAGAAGGAGCTCGAATGACCTGCAAAACCGTAGAGTAAAAAAAGAATACCCTGACAATGCCCCTGTCTGACCAATGGAAAAAGATAGGAGACCTCCAGCTGGACGTCCGATTAACGAGCAGGATTAGATCTCTGTGTACAGAACGTGTGGTACCGCCAGTCTGCGCCGTTGCCTTCATGTAAAATTGAATCATTGGAGTCAAGAATTGTGAATATACACGTTTTAATTTACCGTTTGTGGTGTTTCACAGAAATATCATGGCATATTTTTTCTATTTTTTGTGATTTTCCTGTCACTTGTGGTGGTTCAAAATTTGGGTATTACATGTAGCACACAAGGGTGGTTGGTATTCAGTTGTGTTTTCCGATTTGGTGGGCACAAGTGTACACAATTTTTATCAGGTCTCAAAAAAGTTGTTTTTTCTGTATTATATCCATACGACATACGACACCATAGTTGAGTGAAGAACCAAGTGCACACGCGCAAACTCACATACGACAGGTCGCCCATTGTTTGTATAAGGTATGTGGGTGATTACGAGGTGTCGTTAAACGACCGCGGTACCACAGGTTCGACTTTTGAAGTCCCTTCGTTCGAGCTCCTTCTCTTCCTGCCTCCATGCATGTACTAATCTCAATCCAGATTTTGGGTGTTATCTCAAAAAGGCAACATTTTAAATTCAAATTTTCACATGTTAGTTTTGTTGTATACATGTACATGTACATCTACATTTTTATAGGATTAAAACAATGCAATGGTTCCAACAACTAAAGGTTGATCAACACATGCTGGGAAACTGCATGCCATTTGTGTACAGTGCGTTGAGAACACTAGACTCCTAAAATGGTGCAGCAACAGCTGATATTGTTATTGAAATATATGTCTTATGTGCATCCTCATTTAGTACAACTTAAGAAAATACAAAACTTCACAAACTTTGCTTCTATATCTGTGTATTGAGACCACACCCATCACTGTAAAACTACTATGAGGTGTTAAATACCCTGTACAACTTAAGAAAATACAAAACTTCCATAAACTTTGCTTCTATATCTGTGTATTGAGATCACACCCATCACTTGTAAAACTATCACAAGGTGTTATATACCCTGTAGCTGAATGATATCATGTAGAAATGGTTTTATAATTGCAATATAGCTCTATGTACCTGCAGAATTTTTTTTTTTTATAACGAGCGCTTTGGGAAATCCTTCAGATGTGATAAAGTGCTATATAAAAACTGTTTATTTCTACTTTTATTATTGTACTAGAGTAGTGAAAAAACATCGAATAATTTTTGCTGGTCCTTTTCTGTTCATGATCAAACTCCAATTTGTTTATACATGTTTAAAGACATCGCAGACATAAGAAGCCATTATTGCTACAATATTTCAACAAAATAACACTTACAGATGATAATGTCCACACTATATAAGTACAGTTCTTTTGATAGTGGGACAATGTTTTAACACAAAACAACTCAAATAAGATCTGTATTATAGGAAAAAGATTTGTTCCAAATCCAAACACATTCCTGATAATTGAGCATTTTCTTGACTCCAAATTTAAAAACTCTTTACAAATGATTAAAGGGAATAACTCTTATATTAATGGCAATAAAAACCTTAAAGGAACACGTTGCCTTGGATCGGTCGAGTTGGTCTTTGAAAAGCGTTTGTAACCGTTTTTTATAAAATGCATATGGGTAGAAAGATGTTGTAAAAGTAGAATACAATGATCCACACAAACATGCCTCGAAATTGCGTGGTTTTCCTTTTACCTCGTCTACAAACACGGCCAGCCATTTATGGGGGTCAAAATTTTGACTCCCATAAATGGCCGACCATGTTAGTTCGCACAGTAGAAAGAAAACCACGCAATTTCGAGGCAAACTTGTGTGGATCATTGTATTCTACTTTTAAAACATCTTTCCAACCATATGCATTTTATAAAAAACGGTTACAAACGCTTTTGTTTTGACCAACTCGTCCGATCCAAGGCAACGTGTTCCTTTAAGTTAGAAGCTTACATCAGCTTTTGATGAATAAAGCATTTTGTGAAACATTTCACTTCAAAGTAAAGTAGTTATGTAAAAAAGATAACGTTTTTAATGCACCAAAATCTGAATCTGAGAAGTGTAACCACGTAATAGTTTTCAGATTGTGTATGACACCTAATGAGAGATTATTCTTCCTCCATGGACATATTCGCTGCGGGTTTTCGGCAAAATCTCAAAAACGCAACCATTTGCAATAAAATTTGCAGGTGTTAATATTACTCTGTACATCAACATTTATATAGGATTGAAACAATCAAACGTTTCCAAAACCTAAGGTTTACACTTTGCCTTGAATACATGTTATAACACACACACTATGAAATCCCAATGTGACTGTATTCTAGACAGATTGGTGGCCCTTGATTCTTAAAGACACTGGTCACCTTTGGTAATTGTCAAAGACCAGTCTTCTAACTTGCTGTATTTCAACATATGCACAAAACTGTGAAAATTTGAGCTCAATTGGTGGTCGAAGTTGCAAGACAATAATGACAGAAAAACCACCCTTGTCACACAAAGTTGTGTGCTTTCAGGTGCTTGATTTCGAGACCTCAAATTCTAAATCTGAGGTCTCAAAATCAAATTCGTGGAAAATTACTTCTTTCTCGTTACTTCAGAGAAGCTGTTTTTCACAACGTTTTATACTATCAATCTCTCCCCATTAATCGTTACCAAGTAAGTTTTATGCTAATAATTATTTTCAGTAATTACCAATAGTGTCCACTGCCTTTAAAAGATGCTCATCTGGTATGAGCAGACAATCTTATGAGGAACCCTAAGCTTTGTCTTCTCTCTTCATCTACTACTAACCCTCAGGCACAGTCATTTACTACACATCAGCGGACAACGTTTTACACTCTATTTATCCCCTCTAAGCTATAGACAATTAGCAAGTATTATCCAAAATGCCCCCTCAGCGATTCTAACATCCAGTACTTCCCTCTCTGTCCTTCAAGCACTAATCTCATTCATTCTATTATGGGGAAAAAATTGTTTAGTATCGTCCCCAACAGCAAGAAAAAAATCATAATTTAATTTAGTCTTATATTAATACCAGCAGCCTTCTGGTCGATTGAACTCGTAACTTTCGCTTGCAGGGTGTATTTCTCTTATTTCATTATAAATAAAAATTGTCTACCCTTTCAAAATAAGTCTGATTAAATTAAAGTTTTTTTGAAGGCAGTATAATTCTTTTTTAATTCAATGAGGAAACTATTGTTGCCTGGACATGAAAAGCAGAACAATTTCATTTGAGTATGAATAATTATCTGAATCCAGGACAAGGAATAACCTACTTTGTAAAAAGCCAGTTCCTTCACTTTGTATGAATTCTTATTAAGTTGGGGTGTGTTTTGGCGGCTGTAACCAATAATTGTTTCGGTCCTTTGGCCTGTGATTAAAGGAACACGTTGCCTTGGATCGGTCAAGTTGGTCTTTGAAAAGCATTTGTAACCGTTTTTCATAAAATGCATATGGGTAGAAAGATGTTGTAAAAGTAGAATACAATGATCCACACAAACATGCCTCGAAATTGCACGGTTTTCCTTTTACCTCGTCGACAAACACGGCCGGCCATTTATGGGAATCAAATTTTTGACCCCCATAAATGGCCGACCGTGTTAGTTCGCACAGTAAAAGGAAAACCACGCAATTTCGAGGCAAACTTGTGTGGATCATTGTATTCTACTTTTAAAACATCTTTCCAACCATATGCATTTTATAACAAACGGTTACAAACGCTTTTTATAGACCAACTCGTCCAATCCAAGGCAACGTGTTCCTTTAACCAAATGCCACATCAATAGAGACAGTAATGGGGGACTTTTGGGACACTAGGTGGCAGCAGACTTACCAGGTAAAATCCATTGTTCTCAGCATTGTGCCCATGCTCAGAGAACGACTTAAATAATGGAAATGTACTTGATAAGTCAGCTGCCATCTAGTGTTCCAAAGTCTCCAATGAATAAACCCCAAGCTAAACGACGGTTATCAGCTTGAACCGCTTCTGTCTTGCAACCCCCGTACAAAGATTTTGACAAGAGAGAGAGACAACCAACATAGGGAGACCATCAAAATAGAGAGACCACCAACACAGGATTAACAATTTGCTCAGTTTCAAAGTTAGTGTCAGCACATTAAACAGGTATGATATTTTGGTCCTTTGAAAAAAGTGGGAACATCTATGAGAGCACAAGGGCTGCCTACCCTACTTGTTCATGGCGTAGGCTTTATAATAGACTTCTCATGCTATGTAATTACAATTTTATGAGTTTTCCGAGGGCAGAAAAATCAGAAGTCAGACTCAAGTAGGAAGAATATCATGCTTGGTTAAACCGGAGGTTCAAATCCCGTTCTAGAAAATTAGTCTTTGTTCAACCTCAAATGATTTAAGAAGTTATGATGTCAACAAAAAAACCAGCGCAATGCCTACCTTGATCATATTATAAACATAACTCTCTGGCCCTGTGAACTCAGTAGGGTCTTTGACTTTCACCAAGACGATGAAGTACAGGTAATGCCACATGTTGTGCTCATCCTTAAAATGCTCTTCGAATGACACAGATTTGTTATCGAATGACGACCGGTTCAGACCTGTAACAAACAAACGCAGTCGGATATTAGTAGCGTGTGACCTTTGACCTGTAAGCTTTAGTAGCGTGTGACCTTTGACCTGTAAGCTTCTGCCTGTCATTGTGGGTAGCAACGGCTGTGAGGACTCTAACAGAATGAAACAAAAGTTCCCACAACGTTTGTCTTGGTTAATATGGGCCCTCTGTCATTACTAAAGTAACACTTCTCAGATTCAAACTTAAGGGGATCAAAAGTGCTATCTTTTTAAATAACCGCAGCATTTCAAAGTGAAAAGTTTCTCCATGTGCATTATAATATCCAAAGCTGTTGTACTTATTACCAAGTAAGATTTTATCACCATTAATTTTCAGAGACATTAATTATCAAACGTATACAGACCCTTTAAAAGAAACAGCAATATGGGAATGATATATACTGCCTGTAGTGCATCAACATCCCACGCGGGGAGTAATATTGAGAGACGGAAGAGCCACTTTGGTCCATGCCTCTCTGTCAACACAACTCTATTTATTCAATCTATATATCAGGTAACGACACAAAGGGATGCCAACTTTGCCCCCCGGGCCCTCTGTCATTATAATATTAATAACGTAACATGAATGTATGGTTGGTTAATGTATTGGGTAAAGAGTCTTAAGACAGAGCTCTTTGGGCGATGAATGTGCGGGGACACGTAGACCAATAAAGCCTGAATCCTCGACTTGCAGGGCTTTAAAGGGAGTGACAATATACAGTGGAAATCTCACATAATATGCTAAAAAAAAGTATCTTGGGTTCTCAAGAAAATTGCTTTAATCTTTGAGAGAATAAAAGATCAAAGTTGCTCACTTTAAAGGTATTATAAAGGATTGATAGAGCTGGCATAAATAGTCGCATACAGTGTTCATGTTTAGTGTGATCAACCGTATACATGTACATGAAAATAAAAAACCTGTGAAAATTTGGGCTTAATACGTTGTGTGAGTCAGGAAAAGCCACGCACAATTTTCATCATGTCACATTGTTCTTAATATTGGTTATAACGACGTTTTTAGATAAAGTTTTCTTGAAAATGGCTTCACTTCAGAGGGAAATATTTCACAGAAAATTATGGTTCCAGTATGAACTTCTCAAAGCTTTCAGACTAAATTAAAGGCAATGGACACGATTTGTAATTACTCAAAATAATTATAGCATAAAACCTGACTTGGTAACGAGTAATGGGGAGAGATTGATAGTATAAAACACTGTGAGAAACGGCTCCCTCTGAAGTAACGTAGCTTTCGAGAAAGAAGTAATTTTCCTCGATTTTGATTTCCAGACCTCAGATTTAGAATTTGAGGTCTTGAAATCAAGCTTCTAAAAGCACACAGCTTCAGGTGACAAGGGTGTTTTTTGTTTCATTATGATCTTGAAACTTTGACGACCGATTGAGCTCAAATTTTCACAAGTCTGTTATTTTATGTACATATTGAGATACACCAAGCGAGACGACTGGTATTTGACAATCATTAATAATGTCCAGTGTCTTTAAACAACAGTGTTTTTTATCCTTACCAATCCCATACAATACCTTTAAAGAAGCTGAATAGTTAATGACCACGAATGAAGGAAGTGTTTAGCAGTATTCAGGGTATGTTTAGTGCAAGGAAAGCTAGAGAGAACCTTACCACAAATGAAACAAGTGTTTTTAAGTATTTCCTCTTTCTGTTGTTTCTCACTCCTCAGATCGGCAAATGTGTCAATGATGACACCAAAGATGAGGTTCAGAACGATAATGATCACAACGAAGAAGAACAAGAGATCGTAAACGACCCTCGCCATGTAAAGTGGTTCCTAGGTAACAAACAAAAATCATCAAAAATAGATTCAAACAACTGTGCACAAATCATTTACTCATAAAGGCAAATTAAACTCATTTATTATTGTTGGCACACTGAACCTTTTGATAACAGTATTATTAAAATTACTCAGTCGGTATTTTTACTTGTTGTTCCTTTCTTAATTTGAGAATTTGTTTCTGAATTACAGGAAAAAAATGAAAAAAATAATAATAACCAAACAGTTATTGTGTCACTGCCATGAAGGCACAACGAAAATAAACACAATGATGTTTGGCTCAGCCACAATACTATGCAACTTGCACTACCGTGGCTGGTGTGTTGTGGAATGCAAGTATCAGAACCCAGTGTCCTTATTGTTAAGAGAAGGGGTTCGTCCAAGTGTATTTATTGGCAGCATGTTGCGCCACAGCGCCCTGTAAACTATTACATGGGGCTATGTCAAGGAATAGGTCTCATTCTTCACAACATAGCTCCGCAAACCTTGCAGGACAAAAATACTGAGCGCTTTGAGACCCCCAACTTGCACTACTGTGGCTGGTGTGTTGTGTAATGCAAGTTTCAGAACCCAGTGCACTTATTGTTAAGAGAAGGGGTTCACCCCGGTGTTTCTGGTTTGATTGGCAGCATATTGCTCCACAGCGCCTTGTAAATTACTACATGGTGCTATGTCAAGGAATAAGTCTCATACTTCACAACATAGCTCCGCAAACCTTGCAGGACAAAAATACTAGACCCCCATCGGGTGATGAAGTACTATACAAGAACTCAGTGTTATTATAACTATACTAGTGGTGATCTAGTAGATTACCTTTGCTGAAGGACTCCTCAAGAAATCACCGATACCTCCTCCGCTACGTACTCCAAAGTTCAGAGTGGTAATAATACACATGATTAAAGTATCACAAGCTCTCTCCTGCTCAGGACCCGTATCAACATCATCTACACTAAAACCAGTGGAGATGGAAGAGTACATGCCTACAAAAACAAACAAATCAAAGCATCAATACCTTTCACTAATTATACCATTTCATCTTCTTTCATAACATAGGTTTTTCTTTATGGAGACGAAAGTGAAGATTTCGTGTGGAAGTCCCTTCGACACCAATGATTGATAAAGATTGTGTTGTGCCAGTGCAACAATGCTAAATCTGAATTGTGCTAAAACATTGTATTTTGGGTACATACGATTACTTGTTTTGTGTCTACATTCACGTTATTTTAAGTGAGAAACAAACTTGTGTGTCCGGGATGGTATACCTTGAACATTATGTCAACATCAATCTACATGTAACAGCACAATTCAACATTTTCCACAGCTAAAATACAATATTGTGAGTCATTTGATTTGATACAAACCAGAGACTAATTGTTACCTGGGTTTGTGCCGTTGTTTTTCAAGCACTCTTCTGTCATAGCATCAGCTGAACATGTGTTTAGTGGCAGGGAACCTGGATTGATAAGAATTAATAAACAGGAATTAAAACACAAATAAAGAAACAGAATACAATCGAATATTAACATCAACCAAATAAATGCTAACTTTTCTGCACGCCATTTAAAAATGTGTTTTCTATAAATAACAAATAACAAAATATACTTATTACTTTTTACCGTTAAATTTTTGCTGTTTCCGATTTATTTTATTTAATATAATACTCCTCATGTCACTGGCATGTTTTCCTGTTTATTTTCACATCAAATTTAACAACAAAACTTGATTAAATTTCCTAAAATGATAAATTTATAGAATGTATTAAAAACTAGAGGTTCTAGAGAGTGTCTCAAAAGTTGTCCATATTCTAGGTGCAAAAGAACAGCCCTGTAGACACAAGCCCGCAATTTGTCTGACTGTCAGAATGATCTGCTAGAGCGCATCATTGTTGTCGCAGTACAAGAGCAACTAGTATTTTAACCATTCCAATGAAACGTTCTGGTGGTCCAATAAGAACGTATATGAACACAGACTGGAATACTTATCCAGTCCAATTAAAACATTCCTGGGACTTTTGATTGCTCCCTTAATTCAATTATTCCGGGTTTTCAGAACTCCCATGTTTGTACAATGTAAGTTTATGTTGTTGTTTTTAGACTATGTATTTGGCTCTCCATGACTCGAAACTCAAAAATTAAATTTTGAGAAAAGTAAATACAAAGATAAGCAACTTTGCTGTAAAAACGACCTGAAATTATAAGAGAGGTGTAGATAGGATATGTAATTTTCCTATCCATGCATAGTATGATTTTGAAACTATGAAATAAGAAAAGCTCCCTCAAGTTGCCAAGAAATTATTTCATTCCCACACTGCCAAAATCAAGTGCAGTTGAACATAAATTTGCTGCTTGTAGGGTAACTTATATCATGAACTTGCACTTGCCCCCAACTGTAAAGATTTAAAACACCACACACTAGTCCGAGATTTTAATAGGCGGGGTATATGGAGTAATTTTTATTATTTGATGGTAGTTGCTGGACACCTCTAGAAAACAGTGTTTTTACTGAGAGGTTTCCCCAGGGTGAGGAAGAAATAAATAAATAAATCAATCAATTAATAATAAATAACAAATAAAAAAAAATAAAAAAACTGTCGCTGCCGTTGGAGAAACTTTGCTCACCTGTCCTGTTAATTGATGGTCTGAGTGGGTTGACATCATACACAAAGTCATCTTGAAGGAAGAGGTATCCCACGATGGAGAAGAGATAGACTAAGATGAGAGCCAGTAGAGCCGTTAAGGCTATGGATCGCCAGTTACGGGTTACTGACCGGCTCACATTGAGTAAGGTGTCCTCCTGGTATACTACGTCCACCAACTGTGTCATCAAGTCAACAAGAAGAAGAAGCAGTCAGTATGAAATCTATTATCGCCTAGTTAATGGGCCTTATCGCACGAGGCAACTTTTGTAGGCAACTTGGAGGCAACCAACTGCAGTGCATGCTACAGGACCATTTTTGTAGCACATGCATAATTTTGCAAAAAAATCTTTGATTCCAGAGAAAATTGAGAGAATATTCAAATGTGAATAGATTATCATCTTTGAGATTGCCTGGAACTGGTTGCCTGTAAATTGCTCTGAGTGACATGGACCTAGATGTATGATCGGATTGATTGACATGCAAATTACTATAAACAAAATTAAAAAAACATTTTGAAAACCCCCATCCCAACCCCCTAAATTACCTTTTCTTAATTTCTTAAGTAGATTGATTGATATAAAATAACAATTCACAATAGACCTTGTACACGTGCTGTAGAATAAGCAGGGCGCCCACAGCTAGAGGCCCACTTTCACCTTAAAGATGGCAGTTATATTCCTGCTGAGCATGTTAAGATTTTATGTTCAGAAATTTTTTCCAGTGCGATGCTGCCTTATAACACAAGGCAGATAGACACTTAATGGTGAGGGCTACACTCGACAGATTTGGGCTGTTTTCATAAAATGTCATGAATAACTCACCAACAAGCTGTAGAAGAACTCATGAACAAACACTCCCAGTAGACAGATGACTAGGTACGAGATGTGATATAAGACTTCAACATTAAGTATGATACCCCGGAGTCCTTTATACAACAGACCACAGTTACCAAGGAAGCTGACTATGAAGATGCATTTCGTTAAAATCTGCCAGGGAGGAAAGAAAAAATATAATCGGTTGGTCAAAAAGGAGAGAATATTTTATTAATTTCATTACCTTTTTTTTTTTATTGGAAAATATTTATCAGGCAATACAGTAAACATGTAAAATACATTAAAATACAAGAACAAAAATGGGGACAAAATAATTGGTTCAGAGTCAGAAAGATGAGCAATAACATTTCATGCAAAAAACTTTTGTAATGGCCCCACACTCAGTTCGACCCTAGCAGAGTCTTTTTCAAAGGCAATAACATTTTAGTTACACAATAGAAAACTTGACTAAGAGAGGTTTGCTGTAACACCATGTGAATATCTTTTTTGAGCAGTGTGGGTTCCAATGAATCGGTAGTTAACCAGGAGCTGTTAACCACCGTTTCTTGTTTCAGAGCCAACAATTCTCGAAAGAGATATTCACATGGTGTTACCGCAAGCCTCTCTTACATGTAGTACTACTTCCACCATGCAGTTTAAAACCCCATAAGTAGAAACCTTGTAATGAAGAAGTATAACTCACATTAGTTACAGCGAGAAATAGTAACGTCGGCTCCACACCAACAGAAAATATCATTCTGAGAATGGTGGAGACTACCAGAGGTCTGATTCCAGAGGGCCTCCGTAACGTCACTATGGCAACCAGAGATGCTAACATCAGAAACCACACCAGCATGGACAACCCATGGTCCAGCTCTGAAATGGAAAGATGAAAATCATAACAGTATAGTCCTCAAACAGTATGCATGTTTGTAATTATGACGTATGCAGGGACACTTCCTTGTAATTGATGAAACCCCTCTTTCCTCAATCAGTATCTACATGTACGTTGTGTACAAATGACATTTAACAGCTGCAAAGAGAATGTTTGACCTCATGAGGTCTAATTTCTCTGCATTACAATTGCAGTTGTGTGATCAATTTCAATGTAAATGTAAACATTTTTTGATTTTCAACAACAAATAAAATTTAAATTGTAATTTCAAAACTTCATCAACCGTAATTCAAAATATCTTGAAAAAGTGGTTTTACCTGTTTGGTCCAATATGACACTTTGTGAAAACTACAACAATTTTTTGTTAATACTGATGTATTATTGATTTATTTATTTTAAATCTTTAGACATAAACAATAGTTACAAGTTGTACAGGGGCTGTCAAGGTTAAAACAAAAGTATAAAAACTGTCATCAAAAGATGTGTAAAACCAGACCCCTGCCAACCATCAAAATATAATCATACAATATAAAAAGGTGATTGCACTGAAACATTAAAAAATCACACAAAAGAAATCATTAAAACACAAGCAAAACCAGACTATTGAAAACAAAAGACTACACCCACAACAAAACACCGCAGCGATAAGATGAAGGGACAACAATTAAAAATAAAAAACCATGGACTAAAAAAAACCCAAAAAACAAAGTAAAATTGGCACAGAGTGCAACCTCACAGATTACTAACCTTTGGTACCCACATTGAATGGATAGAAGAAGGCAACCAGCATGTTGATGAAGACAGCCAGGTTAAAACACACAATGCTCCATTTACTCATATTACTACTGGCCAAAAACAGGATCGGTTGAGCTGCACACAAACAACAAGTAGAAAATAACATCAACTCTATGTTAAAGTTCCACACCATTTTGTTTGCAAACAAAATCCAACTCACTGAAAAAAAACGAAAACATACCTAGGCAGCAGAAAAGTTCCCTGAAGTTTAACAAAGCATATTACACTGAATAATATATGTGTTTTACCATAATTGAATATGACATCACTGTTAAAATATCTACCCTACAAGATGGCGTCTGTGCGCGTGTATGTACCATGGAAATCAAACCAGGAATGCTGCGTGACACGTGCTTCGTTGATGTACGCGTTTGGACGCGCCTTCGGTTTGACCAACAAGATGGCGACTTTCATAGCAAAAAGGGGGTTATTCATTTACACACATCTGAATAAGGGTAGAACCAAATAATATTCTTTATCCCAGGTGCAAATTTAAAATCTATCCTACACTGCAAAGAAGCTGCCCCCAAACAGCATTTGGGACAACATCTTGTCTGAGATCCACAACACACCTCTAAGTTTCTTCTGCCATTTCATCTCCATGAACATATCTTCCGTCTTCTCAAAGAAGTCGGCCACCTTGCTACCCTGATCGTCCCTCTCTGCCGTCTGGAATACCTTGATCTTGGTCTCTGCAGTCAGATACTCACAGATCTGAGGCACTGGGAAGACTATCTGCTCCATGGTACGATCCTGTCTCACAATCTAAGATGGAGAAGAATTACAATCATTTGTAATCTGTAAAACAGGCATGATATTTGGGCCTTTGAAAAAAGTAGGACTATTTTATCAAGGAAGAATATCATGCATTGAGTGTTGTTTATGGTATCATTTACAGGACAAAAAAATCATTTATAAACTAGTATGGTTGGTGGTAGCATAGGCCCCTGCAAGGTGAAAACCATTTATAATATTGTATTGTTTGCAGCAATATTTACAAAATGAAAATCAAAAAGAGATGCTCAACATTCCTCTATACTCCTACTGTGACCAATTAAAATCATAAAAATTAGTGACGTAACAAGGCAAATCCATGCTGAACGCGCAAGCGCATGCTGGCTGCCTAATTTTCTTGCTAAACAAAATTTGCTGCTATAGTTAGCACGAAAACTTGCTTACCATTTAACAGCGTTATAAAATTGGCCCTGGTACTACAGTTGCTACCAAAAAATGAGATCAAATCAAACAGTGACCCTTGAAGAATCATGAGTCCAGGGTCACATTTCATAAAGCTGTTTCAAAAGAAGAAAATACTACTTGAAAAATTTCTTTTGAGTGGGGCACCAGCCACAACAATGCAAACTCAATGTAATCGAGGCCGGTGACCTTATTCTGCTAAGCAATACTATTTTGTGTTTAGCAAGTTTTTGTGCTTAAAGGCTGTATGAAATTGGAGCCTGGCTTCCCCCTTACCTCTATCTGTGCAGTGTGTTTGGAGTAGTACTCTAAGGCTCTATCAGTATACTCAGAGTTGGGTCCTGTCGGCTTCAGGAGGGATGCTAGTTCCTTGTTGTGATGGGCAAGCTAGGACAGACACCAAGACGAAAATAACGTAAGAGCAAAATTACTCTCACACTACACAGCATGATGGGACAAGTTTAACATTATCAGAACTGTAGACACAAAATTAAATATGTTATATCTGACCTATCTAAGGGAGGTGGGTGTTTGGGTACTATGCAATGTTCTCCTTTGACAGTGGTCCACTAGCCAAAAAAAAAAATCAAAAATCAAAACAGCGGTTAAAACACATGAAGACTAGTCAGAACTCTGTCCAAACAGTTTTTCTGATAAGCCTTTTTGAGATAAGGCAAACACAGTGCTGCAACACTATAAAGGTTTGGGTAAATTTTTCTGTTTACACCCAAACCAAACAGTACACTCCTATCACGTCTGCCATACCTGAAAAAGTCCCTTACTAAGTGCAGGCATGAAAGTTTGTCCTTGGGAAAAAGTAGGCGGTTGTGTCACGTACAAGGTCTGACCTTCATGTACATGTGGTCTAGGATTTAATTGGCTTTTCAGGCAATTAATTCATACTATTTCAGATTTTTTTCAAAAGGCTAAAAAAATCTGAAATCCTAAACAAAGTGGCACTTACCTGATGACCGAGGATATAGATGTTACGTCCCACCTCAGGGTTGGACGGGTGGAGTAAGGGTGTGGTGGGGTTGGTTAGGGGTGTGGTGGGGGAATGAGGGTTAGGGGTTGGTACTTACCTGAGGACCGAGGATATAGATGTTATGTCCGACCTCAGGGTTGGACGGGTAAAGTAGGGGTGTGGTGGGGTTGGTTAGGGGTGTGGTGGGGGAATGAGGGTTAGGGGTTGGTACTTACCTGATGACCGAGGATATAGATGTTATGTCCGACCTCAGGGTTGGACGGGTGGAGTAGGGGTGTGGTGGGGTTGGTTAGGGGTGTGGTGGGGGAATGAGGGTTAGGGGTTGGTACTTACCTGAGGACCGAGGATATAGATGTTATGTCCGACCTCAGGGTTGGGCGGGTGGAGTAGGGGTGTGGTGGGGTTGGTTAGGGGTGTGGTGGGGGAATGAGGGTTAGGGGTTGGTACTAACCTGATGACCGAGGATATAGATGTTATGTCCGACCTCAGGGTTGGACGGGTGGAGTAGGGGTGTGGTGGGGTTGGTTAGGGGTGTGGTGGGGGAATGAGGGTTAGGGGTTGGTACTTACCTGAGGACCGAGGATATAGATGTTATGTCCGACCTAAGGTTGGAGGGGTTGGGCTAGGGGTGTGGTGGGGTTGGTTAGGGGTGTGGTGGGGGAATGAGGGTTAGGGATTTGTCCTTACCTGATGGCCGAGGATATAGATGTTATGTCCGACCTCTCTTGGAGAGATTGCTTCATCCTCATCATCACCAAGGAGCTCTTCATCATCTTCTCGTTCTACATCCTCTTGTTGATAAGCCTGCTTGATAACATCAACCTACAGAAGACAATCATACAAGAGTTCAGAAACAACCCAGACAATGCTGGATTATGATAGGAGTTTCCTATTACAGTTGACTCTCGTTAATAGGAGCTCGACATATTTGAGACAACGGTTTGTACAAGGTTTTAAAACTGCTCTGCTCTCTGAGTGCATGCATGCACTATGACGATATTTTCATTATAAATGTGCTTTGTTTAAGATGAGGGTCAAATAAGGAGGAAAACCGGCCAGTCCAAGAGACCTCGTATTAACAAGAGTTGACTGTAGTTGCTGTTAACATCTGGAATAGTCTTCCCACTGATGTCTCAGGGCAGCCTTCAGAGGCTCAGTGTTCTTAGAGTCAATTTACAGGCAACCAGTTTCAGCCAGTCTCCAAGAAGTGAATCCATTCACATTCCAATGTTCAGATAATATTCTGTGACAATGCACAAATTTGCATCAAATGTTTGTACAAAATGGCCGACATGAATGCTTGAAGGAAAAGAAGATCATTGTTTTGAGAAGAGCAAAACACGTTAAGAGTGTTCCTACCAGTTGCTTTGGGCTCATGTTGAGCAAGATTCTCTCTGCATTCTCGCTGTCATGTCTGCTCTCCATTATGGCTAGTAGTAACTTGGATGCATTGTTCTAATGAATAGCAAACAATGAAATAGCAGTGTCAATGATGAGGTATTAGAGTCAAAGGCTGTCCCAAAATTGACAGTTTTGACAAATCCAATTCTTCAACATTAGTATTACTTGTTTAATAAAAACAAACATCGCAGCTAAAGGCTAATTTGTATTTTAAAAACCAATAAGAGTTACATAAAAATAGATAAAAAAGAACAATGAAAAAGATATAAAAAAAACCCGAGCCATTACAAGTAGGCCTATGACTATAAAAATAAAAAAATACATAGCAAGGACCCGAGCGCAGATTTAAATACAAAGAGTATAAACGGGGAACAATAAGACATGCAATTAAGAAATACTTTAAGGCTAATAGTACAAAAGAATAAAATACAAAGTTGGAAATTCAGTCACTATCAAAAAGATAAAATACTACAAAACACACCAAATAAATTGGACCAAACACACATTAATACAGCCTAAAACACAGTTTGTTTGAAGAAAAAAACAACTTCAAAAATTAAGTACTTTTGTTTTGCGGTACATTTTGTTGTTGCAATGTTGACAGCCATAGCCACAGTCCCTTGATTTGGAGGAAGCCATAGTCATACATATGGCAATTTCTCTCTGACATTTATGTTACAAATTCGCAATAAATATTTCACAAATATTTAAAATTAATGAACTCCTGCGGAACATTTAAAGCGAAAAACAGGGCTGTGACATCCCAAATTGGAAATTGCATTTGCTCTACGTACAAAACAGGCTTTCTGCAAAAAAAACTTTGATCAACATCCGCCATATTGATTATTATAACTCATTTGTGACTCACCTTGAGTTCTAGCACCAGGTCCATTCTGTTCTTACCGAGTGGATTAATGTCATTGAGTATCAATGCTGTGATGATGTCTAATCCGTTCGATTCATGGTTAGCTATAGAATTCTGTAACATCAAAATAAAAATGAGTTTCAATGGATATAATTATTTAAGCCCACCTTACCATACAGTTTTAGAGCTAAGTAGGTTATCTTTCACCTAACAACATAAATCTAAGAACCTGAAAGCAAACAGTTCTATGCAACAAGGCTGTTTTTCTCACCATTTTCTTTTCTTGCAACTTCGATGACCACATGAGCCCAAATTTTCGCAGATTTGTTTTTTTATGCATATGTTGGGATACACCAAGTGAGGAAACTGCCAAATTTCAATGAGCTGCTTCAGCATAAAATCTTTAAAATTCCAACTTAGCAATAATGAGCAGGATACCAATCACAAATTGAACTTGTGACATGGTATCTTAATATTAATAATAATAAAAAATAATAATATTGAAGTCTTATAGAGCGCACGTATCTACACTACAAGGTACTCAAGGCGATGAGTGTACACAAACTTTCAGAAAGATAGGTTATTGCAGTTATGAACTCTGAGACCCAATTATTTAGCACCTTATAGGCGTTTACAAAGTGCTACGGCGCATACAGCAGCCACAGCCAGGAACACCAGGGTGAACCCCTTCTCTTTTCGATAAGTGTACTGGCGTTACACAACACATCGCTTAAGCAGCTCTATGAAATTGGGGTCTGATCTTTGACAAGTACCAAAAGTAGAACCTGCCCTTAGTCAATGTGACCACCAAATAAAAAAGTGAATAAATAAATGACTGAATAAATGATTGTTACCTGATTCTCATGGCAAGGTCCCTGGCAGTATTCAGTCAAACTCTCCAGCGTCTGATTAATCAGCAGTACGTTAGTCTCATGGATGTACAAGCCAAGTAAACCGAGCCCGCCGGTAGTGCTACCACAGATGCAGTCCAGGAACTGTAGAGTCTCACACACCAGGTTGTAGTTTGTCTTATTGTTCTGATGCCTCAGGTAGCTCTGGATGGAAAGAATGACATTGGGATAAGGTTAGAATGACGACGAATGATGTCATCGTGGTCCAGTGGTTAGACCGCATGACTTGCAACCACTGCCTGACTTGCAATCACAAGGTTGTGGGTTCATATCCTACCAAACTAACCACTGATTTCACAATGACTAGATTAAGTATTGCTGTCTAGTTACTGAATCAGAATGTGTGCAATTCATAATCATAGACTCTAAACCATTGTTTGTATGAGAGAGATTGGCCGAGTTCCAATGACCGGAGGATCATCTAAACAACAATAAACATGATCTTCAAGGTGCAGGGCAGGTTTCTATTTCACAGCTTCTTCATCAGTTCTGAAGATGAATCCTGTGACGGATGAAGCATAAACAGCGCACATTGTGTTCTTGATGCACTTCTTGATTTATTTTTTGATTAGTTACGATAGTAACCAACCTTAGTCAAGAAATTGTATTTTCCAATTATTTTAATTGACGAGAGTTATTATTCAAAGTCGAAGATATGTCCCCAAGAATGATATATGATATACTTGATGTCAAATATTTACTGACAAGCATATCACTGAGAAAACTGTTATGTTCAAGGGAAATCACCCACAATCAGGGTAATTTACATGATAAATCACAAATAAATAGAAATGAATTGCAAAGGGTTAGACACACTTTAACTGGCAAAGGCTTCACAGGGTGTACAATGAACTGATCACTACTTTTGTCTGCGGTTCAAACACAGGAATAAAGGAGATACAACAATTGGGATAGAAGCAAAGAGTAATGGAGTAAAGAGTAGTGGACTAAGTCCCAAATCCTTCTTGGCCGTGTGATGGTTCCACCATAGAAAAAGATACAGTTTGAAATAACAATAATGATTGTTGAGAACATGAGAGATAAAAATACAGAAGATATCGTTACTTGATAAAAGCAGCTCAGAGTTCGTTTTCACAAGAAGTTAAGGTTGATCTTAAGTCACAACTTTCATGTTACTGTTTTATTTCAAAATTTCAAATGAATTCCACAGTATATGGATCCATTTAAGAAGCAAAGCTTGAAGGCAATGGTTGCCCATAACACACATTGAGAGTAAAACAAATAATATTAAGTAAACCATGGAGGTCCCTGGCCAAATCGAGCCACCATTGAACAATATAATAATATTTCTCAATGCACTCAGGTGAACTCTGACAACTCTTCATAAAATGAATCGTTTGCGGTAACACCATGTGTGTATCTACTTGCCAGGTAGAGTTTGTTCTTAGAAAACTATCTTGCTTAATTCTACTACCGCGGAGTAGATTGTTCGGGTGTTCGGGAGACTTCTCAGTTCTGAAAAGAACTGTCCTGCTTATTAACTATTACCTGGGCAGATGGTAAAGATATAGGCTGGGACTACTACTTTAGCTTATGGGATCGTAATTGACTGCGGAGTCAGTTCTTGGGTTGGTCTCAACGTTTCGACTAGCTTGCTCTAGTCATCGTCAGGAGACAGAATCTGTGTGCTTTGTAAAATCAAGCCCTGATACTAAAAATTAGTTGAAGTCAAAACAGTCTTAAATCAGTTCAGTTTATAACCCCTTTCATAGGGTACACAATCACTGAGGTCAACGTCAGAAGCATGTATCTACGTGCAACACACAACTCTCAGCCATGGATAGGTCTTTCTTTGACCTCTGTTAGATACTTTGGCACACTATGATAAGCTGAAAGAATTTTACTTTTCTACATGTAGGGTATTATGGCAGAAAGACAGTGATGGCATTATTATAAGCACATTGGAACATGAGGTGAAAACATTTAGTAGAATCAAATACAAAGATCACGCTGAAATGAGAAAAGTTCATAATTTTATCATCAATACAGTGAGTTTACATTACAAAAACATAATTATTTGAAAGATTTGTTGCAACATTGAATTTACATCCCTCCTTCAACACAGCCAACAAAGTACCTACAAAAACAAAGCATTGTGGTTAATGTCAAGACATATTTTGTGGTTTTTGGACTGTTTTTTTGGGGGGTGGGGGGGTGAAGGTTTATATGGCATAAATATTTCATGTACATGTAGTTGTGACGCTTATTTTTCAGGTGTGCCGAAGAGTGTTTTATCGGATGTTTTGTATTTGTTCATAACTCTTTCACTTTGTATTTAATGTGTATTCTAAAACACTTGTTTTCACCTTGAATGCTGTTAAAAATGAACAAGTTATTAAAAAAACTGACATGTAACATATACATTGTAGCTCCCTTCAAACCGTACTACTCGTGTAGATGCAAAGGATGTAATTTTCACTCTCTGAACTGTCCTCACCACTCACAGGGGTGTCATTGTATATTAATGAAAAATCCTGGAAAATGGAGAAAAAACGTTTCTCTTGGTGTGGAGATTAAATGCCTGGGACAGACCAATTTCAATGAGCCGTTTGAAAGAAAATGCTGCTTAGCACAAGTTTTTGCTATTAAAGCAAAAATACACCAGAGGCATCAATGTACACTTAATGGATGGCTGGCTTGTAATAAACTGTTTAAGCTAAGCAAGATTTGTCCGTGCTAAGCAAGTTCTTGAGCTTACAGGCCCAGGTTGTAACATTTTAGAGGTTCATGTGCTCTACATAATTTCATCTAGACATTTGAAGATTTTGTTTTGACATAGGCAGAGTCTTTCATCTCTGCTATTTTTCCAATTTCGTGATATAAGAAGATCAACGAAAGGTCCTGAAATCAGGACAAATCCTGAGAAGTACTTACTTTAAAGGGCAACTGTGTGGAAAATCATTAAAGGAACATACTCGTAGCCTGCCTACCCAAGTTGTGTTGTGCTTTCTGTGCTACCGTACTTCACAAGAGGTTACTAGTTAAGAAGCGTCTATCCGTCCGTATAAGGTATCCATATCCGATAACCGTATCAAATTGCTATGTCAGATAACCGAGAAATACCTGTACTGTACATCAGAAACTTTGTGGTGACACCATGTAGATGGATCTCTTTTGAGGGGTGGTGGTTCTGAGAGGCAACGAGGGCTCAACGTTTTGTAAAAATTTGTTCTGTCCTTCTTAAGGAGACAGAAATGTTGAGTTCTCCTCCATTCTTCTCAGAATCGCCAATCACTGGAAAGAGATCTATCTACATGGTGTCACCACAAATGTTATGTGTATTGTCTTGTCACCGTGAACACCTTCAATTCTCATTTAACCAAGTGATTCCAACCTTGTGAGTGCGCACAGAGTGAAACTTTTTATGACTGGGTGACGAGATACCCAGAAACTAAATTGTCACAGGTTCTAAAACCCTGATTATTGGTGAAATAGAGTGAAAATGTTTTAAGTATTAACGAATCTAACTGTTAGTTACACAATAAATGTACAATAACATCCAACAAGACTGCATACAACAATTGACAACTTTTTTGGAGGTTGCACCATTGATACAAAGACACGGCCAGCTACGCACAAAGGTTGTACAATAAACAAGACACTACTACAAACTAAAAGTAAAAGAAATATTTCACCGATAGACTCCAACTGGGCATTTAACACAAGACAACACTGAAGGGGATTTTTTAATGTGTTAAGTACAATTGGATATTTAACTTGTTAGTCTAATATCAATGACGATGCCAGATATAAATAAGTGGTTTAATTCGAATGACTAATTATAGTACTTGACGATGACTTGGAAAATGTGTAGGACCTAAACTGTTTCAAATGAAAAGGTACAAGAGTTTACAAATAGTAACACGTAGTAATAATTCTTGAGAAACAGACCAATGTTAGGCTGAATTAGTAACTATTTCAACAGAATCACTCAAAATCATCATTAAAAAATATACTAACACTGCGAAATTTGGAAAAGGAATGCCAATGGGATAGTTTCATAAATCATGTTAAAGTTCAACCCCTTTGAGTACTTCTGAGTTTTTATTTTTTTATTTTTTGTAATGTATATTTCTCTTTATTCAACTGCATCGTTGCCAGAACTGGGCCCCATTTCATAGCGCTGCTAAGCACAACAATTTTCCTTTGCATGAAATAACATCCTCGATAAAAACAGGATTACCAACCAAACTCCATTTGTTGCATGTTGCTTCTTAAGTTCTTACTGGCATTCAGCTGTTGTTTGCTTGTCCTGAAAATCACGTGGAAATTTGGTTGGCAATTCTGTTTTTATCAAGAGAGAAGTTTCATGCTAAGCAAACTTTTTTGGTTAGCAGCGCTATGAAATTGGGCCCAGATGATTAATCAGTACTGATGATTAATCATATCAAATCAAAGCTTGGTTCACAGTGGGTATGTTTTCATCATCCTTTAATTCTTCGAGACATTCATGACAAGGAAGGTCAACTTATCACCACACTTATCTTCACAAATTGCAAATAAAACCGACATGTAAGACGGGGGGACACATTGTAGTTCTGTATCATGTTTTAGCTAAAGTGTCTATAATCGGTGTCATTAATCAACAGTACTTCAATAATTGTGGCCAGACCTGTCATATAAATTGAATACCTTGGGGGAAAATGATTTGACCAAATCAGAAATAATCTTTCATGTAGATGTACATGTGTATGTACAGATGCAATCTTCCATACATGTACCTGCAATTGAAATATGAGGTATCACCCGCTCCATGTCTGTGCTTTTGACACAACTGTGCTAAATGAAAGAACCTTTGAGAGATTGACATTAATAACTACGTGCACTGATGAATGAAGGGGTCATAGGTCGTGGGTATACATCAAAGGAGCATGGGTAAATCTAAAGCTATATATACAGAGCATGGTAAAGGAAGAAGGTGGGGGAATATAGAATGATAAGTTATTTAACAAACCGAACTGCCTGATGTCTTGACAACCACGTGTTGTTGCTGACGTAACCAATTCTGTAAGGGTACACAATGAGGACAATGTGTGGGAAGGGTTATTACATGTACCAATGTTCTGTGCAGAGTAGACATTGTAACTTCACACACTGGACAGTGCATTCAGTTGCAGGTCTACACATCATCATCTCATCACACCGCAGGCTTGGGCACCCCGGTCTTAAGAATTTCCAAGTAGAAACCACCCCCCCCCCTCCCTTTTTTTGTTTTGTCCTTGATCTCCATAAGGTACATGTATCTAAAATGAGCCAAGTAGTACACATTTTCATCTTACACACCAGACTGCCAGACCCTGTCTAAAACCCAGGCTATGTATGTCAATCTTAATAGAGGTCCATTCCTAGGTATTGTATCAATAACTAATGGCTACCAATCTATATCTACCATCAAGTTGTTTTTGCAGGCAGTTATAAACCATAGCACAGACGCTACATCAACTTTTTAACCTATCTTTCAAATCATTTTGGCAGTACAGCTACATGTTAGTCTAGAACAATATGTACATGTAGTAATGTATCATGTATGCATGTACATGTATACACTTCATGGCGCATTCCAGGAAATTTGAGTTTACTACTTGGTAATTCATAGCTGAATAACTTACGGGTAACATGCGGATGACAACTGCTGGTAACAAGGCTGTTAAAGGAACACGTTGCCTTGGATCGGTCGAGTTGGTCTTTGAAAAGCGTTCTGTAACCGTTTGGTATAAAATGCATATGGGTAGAAAGATTTTGTAAAAGTAGAATACAATGATCTACACAAATATGCCTCGAAATTGCATGGTTTTCCTTTTACCTTATCGACTAACACAGTCAAATTTTTGACTCCCATAAATGGCCGACCGTGTTAGTTCGCGACGTAAAAGGAAAACGTGCAGTTTTGAGTGATACTTGTGTGGATCATTGTATTCTACTTTTAAAACATCTTTCTAACCATATGCATTTCATAACAAACGGTTTCAAACGCTTTTTATAGACCAACTCGTCCGATCCAAGGCAACGTGTTCCTTTAATAAGAGTTGAAACAATTGATTGACTCGCGAGATGAAACATTGCTGATTCCTAGTCAAGCCTAAGATGAGGTACATGTACACGTACAGGTGGCTGCCACATTCAAGCTATTATTACCACCCTGGTTGTGGGCAAAGTACGTTAATTCCTACACTTTAATTTAAAAGAATTTGCAGGGTCTAACGCATATTTTAGATATTTAAGGACCATATCGTTTGGTTTTACCCTAACACTGAGAAGTGCATAGCACTACTCAGTACCCCCCCCCCCCCCCCCGAGTCCTGTGAAACACCTATTAAACTATGGTCCAACGTCCCATGTACATTTGCTTGAAACAAACTACAATATAGCGCATTTTAACAAGTCCTGATGTTCAAATATGCACGAGATATGCACACGAGACATGCACACGTACAGTCCCTAAGAACTCTATAATAATCAATCTGTGAAAGTTTCATCAATTTGGGTAGTGACCTCTCAATAACAAATAATAAGTATTTTGTGTCAGTTTTTTTTTTTAAACTTTCATTTTTACATTGCGCCAATCAAAACAGACACATTTTTGGATTCTAAAAATTCTATTTTCTTGATGATATTAACTCTCAGATGGAAACTGGATGAAGATTTCTTTTGATGATAAAGGAACATGTTGCCTTGGATCGGTTGAGTTGGTCAATGAAAAGGGTTTGTAACCATTTGTTATGAAATCGATATTGTTAGGAAGATGTTTTTAAAAGTAGAATACAACAATCCACACAAACAATATGTCTCGAAAGTGCGTGGTTTTCCTTTTACTTTTTGATTTAACATAGTCAGCCATTTTATGGAATAAAAAAATTGACTCCACAAAATGGCCGACCGTGTAAGTTCGCAGAGTAAAAGGAAAACCGTGCAATTTCGAGACATATTTGTGTGGATCGTTGTATTCTACTTTAAAAAATATCTTTCTAACCATATCCATTTCATAACAAACGGTTGCAAATGCTTTTCATGGACCAACTTGACCGATCCAAGGCTCACCTGATCCAAGGCAATTTATGTGGATCATTGTATTTTACTTTTAAAACATCTTTCTAACCATATCGATTTCATAACAAACTGTTTAAAACACTTGTTTATAGACCAGCTCGCCCTTTAATTTTGTACTTGGTTTTTAAGGGATCTGGGTGCTTGATAACCGATGTCATTACAACTGGAAATCTGGAGCCATTAACTGACATTTGTGATAAAACACTTCTCACAGGAGCGGAAATTATTGGAAAGTAAACTCGACATAAAGGCAGCTAAAAAATCATCCTAACTGTCCACACCTAAACATGAAAAAAGTTGTTCAACATTGAAAACACACTGGATTATCTATGTATGTCACGGGTACTACATGTTTACACTTCCGAGTCTTTCTTTCATTGGCTGATATAGATTCTACAAAAGAATATTGGCTTCTAGAATACAAAACCACAAACGAGAACAACAGTCTGTCTTAAATGGGATTCATATCATTCACAACATTACACCTGACAGATGATGTGCATTTGACGGCACTTTCTAACAAAATGTAAACATGTGAACTTGACTTCATGCCAGGCATGTGACATGCATATGATCATATCTGAACAGAGTCACAAGCTAGAGATGTGATGCATATGTTATCAGGGCCCAATTTCTATAAGCAAATAATCAGCGCTTACGAATCAGAGCTCTTGGGTGCTCCACAGTACTAAGCATTTTACGCTAACAAGGCTGGCGCAGAAATTCGTCGCTTGCTGTGCAAGCGGAGAATGGTGATTGTAAGCACAGAATTCGGCAGGAGGCAGAGCCATGAAATTGGGCCCGCGTCTGAGCAGAGCCATAAGCTAGACATGTGACGTACATGTGACTAACACCCACCTGTAACTCTCTATTGTGATTCTCACACAGCAACTGTAGGAAGCGGAGGATTGGTTGCATGATGGCAATCTCCGGACTCATGGCTTTCTCCTCCTCTTTGGACTTCTCTCCTCCGCCGAGAACATCAAACCCTGGTAGGAGGGAAGATGGGTCATCATCGCGGCCTTTACGTACAGCTGCAAAGGCCTTGCTGGTGTGTAAGGCTGCATCGGCTAGTTGGTCCTTAAGATCATCACTGATGGAACCGTTCGGGACTTGTCCAACTAAAATAAGAAAAGCATGTTGACATAAGCTAACCTTATCAGAATGTTGGTGATCTAAGATTCCAACAGTCTTTGAGAGACTTTGCAGATTTTATCCTACAAATGTAAATCACAGACATGCTACTCAGGTGGGATTTAAACCCATGACTTATGCAAATCTAGAGCAGTATGTCTTCTCACAGATCTCGGGAAAGTACTGAGTATACAGTGCTTACACACATCGGTGTAAGGGTAAAACCAAACAGTATTCTTTATCCCCAATGCAGTTTGAAATGCCCCAGACAGTTTCGCTACTCCAATTGGTGGAGAGCACGTCACGTGGGGGTGTTTAAACGGTTGATAATGACCAGCTGGAGCTGGCTATAATCGGCTGGCTTCCGCAAGTCGGGTGCGCCTGTATGCCAATATTACCACGCGGAACGCACAATTCATAGCTATCAGTAACAGCGCGTAATCTATTTCTTAGCGCGAGTTTGTACACACAACCCACGCGCATCAAACACACTCTTAACAAAGTTTTTTTTTTAAATACTTCAACCTCAAATTTTCAAAAGGGCATTTATGAATGGGAATAAAAGAGTAGTGACTCGTTCTTAAATATCACACGGCAATGTCCCTGCTGGCTTTTAACAGATGTTTAAGAACTTGTCGCAACCCTTTAATTCCCTAATTAAAACGTAAAAAGTTCATTCAGTTTCACATTTCTTATGTCTAAAAAACACACCTCTCCTTGTACGGCCGACATTGGTGATATCTTTAGCTGGTGTCACTCCTTCTTCTGCTGCTTTGTTACTCATACCTTCACCGGTATTCACAGTCACTGTAGCCTTGATCTCTGCTTGAGCTTCCCTCATCCGATCGAAGAACACTTTGAAGAATTTCTCAGAATTCTTGTCCGACATCAGACAATTGATGATTGATCTCTGAAATGGTTTGTGACGTTAAGTTTATCCATAAACTGCGTATCCCAAAAATGTTGTGGAAGAGGACTACATTGATCAAGTTGGTCAAAGTTGTAGATTTCACAATGACTAGTATAAGTATTGTCATCCAGATATTGAATAACGATTTCTTTACTTGTACATTTCATAATCATAAACGTTAAACCAATTTTTGTATGATAGAGATCGGCTGTTGCCAGCTTGGAGTTATCTTTCCCCATGTGGGAGTTTGCTTTGACAGGACGATCATCTCAACATAAAAATTAACAAACAGACAAACAAACAAAATCATTTTTTATCGAACTTGTTAAGCCTAAAAAAAATCCGGTCAGTCACTTTTTGTAATACAAATTTTCAAAAAATCTCAAAAAGCTGGAAATTTTACGTTCAAAATGCAAAAAAAACCTGGATACTGAAGAAGTGTTCGGAAAGGTCTGATGCAGCTGTCCGCAATTATCTGTCCCAACCATAAACAATACTTACTTGTATGTTAGTATTTCCCCCTTCTAGTAGAGCAATACCAAGTTCCACACTCTCAAGGAATACACGATTACTGCTATTCTTAATGACAAGATCAATCACAAGAGAAGATGCTCCTTCCTTATCCAACTGACATTGAACCTGCGTATCAAGAGAAGTAACATGCTTAATTCAATTCTCATGTAATGTCATTTTTGGAAGGGTATTAGAGGTCGTTCATAAACACAACTAGTCCATTTAAAGCAATTTGAACACGTTCCTATTAAACTTAGTGTGTCCGAACGCTCTTAAAACTTTATTGAACTGAGTTGAAATCGAATTAGTAAAATCGGTTGACGAGGGTGGTTTAAGACTAAACCAATTCAGTTTTATCTTTCACCATGCTGCGTGGACAAGATAAAAACAATGACATCCGGTTTTAAGTTCTCACAGGTGACTGCTGAACCAGGATGTGATGCCAAACATGTCATAAAGCTAAGTAACCCCCCCATAGCCTTCATTTTCCTAAGTCGAAACAAAATTGGAAATACACAATTTTTGGTCTGCCAAGATTTGTCGTGGCTAATGCAAGGCTGGTGCGTTAGTGGCATGTGGGGGTACTTGGGTAGTACTTGAGTATGTAAGCTACAGAATTGGATTTCATCACTCTGTTTTATTTCTGGAGAAAAGATGGCGATTCCACAAGAGCATCCTAGAATGCATTTTCTATGTGGACCGGATGCAGGTGATAAGACAAAATGCCACATATGAAAATTTATTGCCCTGTGTGTGTGCTAAGCCTACAGGGGTCGGACGAGACCCTAGCTACCGATAATTTAAGGATCTTACCTCTGATAGAGTCATCTCTGCTCTACTCAGCACCACTGAGCCTGGTCCAGAGATGGTCATGCTTGCTTGGTTTCTTGAGCCTTGATGAGATGCGACTTCATGCTTCAGACGAAGGTAAGACTTGCCATAGTAGCGCAGCAACAACCCTTGGCGCAGCTCCTCTCCCTAACACACACACAAACAAATAAATCAGTTACTACGGAGTGTTCAAAATCCATCAGAATTCAACGAATGAACATTTAGTTCTCATTGATAAAGTCTCTTCATAGTAATAATGAGCAGGTTTCTTACTCTCACACTAACACATTAACTCGTCACAAATGAGATCATTTGGCAATATATTGAAACCATGTAAGTCTTTTATTCCTATCTGAAAGCACACAAATTCGTCCAACAAGGGTGCTTTTTCTTTGATCATTTTCTTGCAACTTCGATGACCAATTGAGCCCAAATATCAAAAGGCTTGTTATTTTACGCTTATGATGGGATACACCAAGTGAGAACACTGATCTTTCACAACTACCAAGCGTGTCCAGTGCCTTTAAATGCGATCATTTGGTGATGGATGGAAACCATTTTTACAGTTCTTTTCAATTCTTTTCTCCTGACTTTTCGCAAAGCATCAGCGTATGCTAATCCTTCAGTCAATCTACTGGGTTTTCTAGAACATTTTTTTGTATTGTTCAAAGACCGACACAAAAACAGCATACTCAAGCACAGTCCATCAACAACAGCCAAAATAGAGAAGAAAAATAGAGCACAAGCGAGCGAGAGACACTTAGTTATTAAACCTTTTTGGGGGGACCTAAGCTAAAATCGACTGAGACATTAACACATACATGTAATCAATGAACTTCATTTGATGTGTGTTTTTCACTGACATGGCAGACAACAGTGGAAACAAAATGATGTACAGGTGATAAAGGGAAAGCATACCTTTACCATTATTCTAAATATTGTACACAAACATTAAGTTAGTTTCTATTTCATTTTTAGGTCTGTTGGCCAAATTACGTTGTGTGTCACTGAGTACAACAGCTTTCCCCTGCAACCCTGATGTGCATACATGTACATACACGTATGGAGTTTATTGGTAAGTAATAAGTTATGAAGAATGCATGAGATTGATGACCAAGTAATTGAGACACCAATGGTAAATTTCAGTTTTTAAAAAAGCAGTCATACTAATCACTAATGACCAATCAAAATGCAATCACTTAAAGCCATTATACACTTTCGGTAAACAGTATTGTCCAAGTCCCACACTTCCTGTATCACAACTTATATATAAAACAACAAACCTGTGAAAATTTAGGCTCAATTGGTCATGGGAGTCGGGAGAAAAAAACTGGAAAACCCACTCTTGTTTCCGCGCGTTTCGCCGTGTCATGACATGTGTTTAAAATAAATCCGTAATTCTCGCTAATGAGAATTTATATTGTTTTACCGTTTTCTCAAAAAGTAAAGCATTTCATGGACTAATATTTCAAGAGAAGTCTTTCACCATTACCTTCTGTAAATTATTTGTAAATCTGTGAACTTTTTTTGTTTTTTCTGTACCGAAAGTGTATAATGGCTTCAACTTTTGTTTGATTGAGGAGGTTACTAGTTCATTGAATGGTGTTGGACTGAGAACTACATGTACACTAGTAAGTGACTATGCTTTACATGGGCTGATGATACATAAATGCAACACCAAAATCAGAGTTTAACTGTTTGGGTTTTGAGTTCCTGAATGGTGTTGGACTGAAGACTATTCAGTTTGAACCTTGAGTAGTCAATGAGTTTAATATGAAGGTTCAACAAGAAACTTGTGTCATGCCACATTTCTGGACAACAAAATAACAAAGTCAATCCACATAAACATGGGCTGATTATAAATGAACCACCATAATCAGAGTCCAACAGTTTGGGTGTTGAGTTACTAAATGGTGTTGGACTGAGGACTGCACTAGTAAACTAATCATGCTTTACATGGGCCGATGAGACATACAATGAACCATCATACATTGTAATCAGAGTCCAACAGGTTGGGTGTTGAGTTACTGAATGGTGTTGGACTGAAGACTATTCCGTTTGAACCTCGTAGTCAATGAGTTATGAAGGTTCAACAATAAACTTGTGTCATGCCACATCACTGGACACCAAAATAACATAATACTCTTTAAGTCAATCATACAATTCCATGCGTTTAAAACAGGTGTGTACAAACAGGTGCATGTTTACAGTAGTACATGTACTTCACATACTCAGCAAATAGCCAAACCATCAACAATCACAATTTACCTCAGAAAACTTGGATCGGGTAACTTAAAAAAATGGGGATTTTGGGAAACACTAGCTTAATTCAGACAATCTATCAGCCCTCTTCCCAAATGCTGCACTTTTATACCAGTAACCTCTGCAACATGGAATTTTGCAATCAATTTTACATTTAGAGATGCACAAGGATTCAAATTATACCAACTATTAAACAAAAAAAATACTAATAATACTAGCCGTCTTTTTAATTACAGTGTATACACACAATAAAACCAACTTTTCTCGTATAAGTTGATGAAAACAATAACAAGAATTGAGCTTTCAGCTAAATAAACACCACTAATAATACAAAATTGCCTTTTACATGTAGGTACTTTGTCTTTGACAGCAAAAAATAGTGAAAAGAAACAGAACAAGCAAATCTGTACACATACCTGCCTCACAAAATGAAAAAAAAAAAAAAAAAACACACACAAATAAATGTATATGTGTATTCAATGAAAAGCACAGACAGAACATCAGCAAAATATGGCAAAAGGAAAAAAAAACAAAAAAAACCCCTGACACATCAATTTACATGGATTTAACAACTATCCTTGGTCAATTTAATGACTTTTGCACTTGATTGTAGCCTCCAGACATCTCAAAAACCACTTCTCCAACTTTAATTTCTCCCCCCCCCCCCAGCCGTTGTTCCACTTATTTAATGAGTATATGAAACAACCCTTCTTATTTGCACAAAGAAAGCAAAGTCCCGCTTTATGATTTATCCCTTATTAGAAGGTAATCGTTTCTCAAAATGGTGAACATGTACACTATCAACGGCAGCCGTGCTTCTTACCAAGTATGTCCTTTTAGTCATAAGATTTTCTAACAATTATCAAAGGTATAGCCTCCCTTTAAGAGTTCTTATTCAAAAGCAGAGTTGTTCCTATCTTAAAAAGATGATATGATCATAATTAATGGGCTTTGACAATTGTTGTAGCGCATACAGTTTCTGCTCCATCATATGAAAGTTAGTGATAATGTTCAGCAAGTTAGCAAGCCGTTTTCAGTGCTCATTAATTCACATCAAAGTAATGTTTACAAATTTTCAAAGATCGCAACCCCACCCCTTTTCAAAACAGTTTCTTTATACAAATCTTGATGAAAAACAGTTCAACTCAATAAGATGGTAAGGGAAAGCAAAACTTGACAAAGCGGTTAGCCACAGAGGATTAAAAGACGTAGGGGGTATGATACAGCATTGGTAATCAAATTAGTTTCCATCTGCCAACAAATACATCAGCCTAGAAGTCAGAAGTTGTCTTCAGAGTTCAAGACCACACACATCCATGTACCATCAACTGGTCAACAACACGACATTTGATTCTTCACTGTTTCCAGTGAGGTTAAAATAGCTTTGTGCACTACTTATTTGGCAGCACAGGCTGTATATTCCCCAGGGAGCGAAAGATGGTTCAAGGAATGAATAAAATGGCCCAGCGACCACGAGGTAACAATATTTGAGCGCCACTGAGTGACAGATTTAAGCGCTGTAAAAAACACCACCATTATTATTACTACAATTTTACAAATGCTACATACCATACCGAGAAACTTGCCATAAAAATACTTCAACCACACAGTGCAATAAACCAGAGAAGCGAGAGATAGTGCTTGGTAGTAGTTGCATGAAAACGTTTCCCTTAGCATGCTGGGAACCACCAACTGCATGCTTGGGGACGGCTAATCTTACCCTGTTAGAATCCTCCATTTGTTTCTTTGTCATGTTCTGCAGGTTGATCTCCTTGGCCTGATGAAGATGGTGATGAGCAGGCAAGATTGATGTAAGGAGGAAGGGGGGAAGGAGGGAGGGAGGTGGGCGGATGAATTAATGAATGAATCAATGGTAGGGGGTAGATGGAGAAGCAAGTAGGCATGCAGTGTTGTTAAAGAGTAGAAGGAAATGGTTATAACAGGAATACCTATAAGCACCAATAAACTCAACTCTATTATATAATAATGACTGGATAGAAAGCTCAGTGAATAAGCTTAGACATTCTGATCGGCTGAACAGTTTAACCACTGGTGATAATAACAACAAAAGGTTATTTTTTTGGCTTGTTAGGTTATCAAGTGGTTTGAATGCCACAGACCCCTTGACCAAATCACCAATTGATATCCCGTTGACGAAATCACATATAGCAAGCAAAATTGAGGCTAGAGTAAACAGGTTTTCACAGACTAGAAAAAATTGCTTTCCAAAGCTTCACTTGCCACTTGCTCTTCCATTGAGCCCAACTGTCCAGCCATGATTATAAAGATTTTAAACCCCCTTCATCCAAAGGGTAAATGAAATTAATATGAGAGCAAGCATGAAGTTCATTATATTGAAAGGCTAAGTACAATAATAGTTGTCATCTCTTATACTTAATATTTGACCACCTTGGCAAAAACTACTTTTTTTATAAAGTTTTGAAAATCAAACAGCCAGACAGCATGTTTTTATAAAATGTGAATTGACCCTTTGCAAGATGGGCAGCGCACTTACACCACGCCTATCTTGCCCACCATTTTATGAATCAAAATGTATAGAGAGGAATAGAGTGCCAAAATGGTGGAAATTGTGCGCATTCTGCTTAGGTGCGTCTGCAATGAGGTCAATGCATGTTTTGGTTGGAATGATTGGCGCATATAACAACTCTATCACTAAGAAAGCTTTTATAATGATACTCCAATACTTCTGAACTCAGATCACAACCAATATTGTACGGAACCTTGCAGGGATTCAACTGGGTATTAAAGGAAATTAACTGGGCCCAGGATTTAGTGTGGAAAGTGTCATGTGAAGAAGTTAGTATCCCTTAATGACCCAGTTACACCCGACATCACCATCCAATATTGGTTTGGCATTTTGAGATTGAAATTGCCTGCGTTACTCTGCAGTGAGCATAACAGGCAACTTGAGTATGGTTGTCGGACCATATCTTTACATGCAACAGATGTCCCAAAACGGCTGACAATAGAAATGATGTCGATGCAAGGGATTAAGATTAAAATAATAATAATAACCCCAAACCAACAATAAGCTTTAGATAGAAGGCAATTAAACCTTTTTGAACTGTTTCTCAACAACCAAAAAAGACAAATAAATACAATACCCAAAAACATTATACAAAGAAGTGAACTTTGGTTGTTTCTTTTTCTTCAGTTTTTATATGCAGGTGAATCTAAAGAGAGATTTTTGCAAAATTAGAAAAATTGCCGTCACAAGAATAAGTTTTTGAATTCTTGAAGATGATGTAAATGGTCTTACGATTGTAGTTATCTTTGAAATTTGAACCGTTGAACGAAGTACGAATCTGGGTTTGTCTTGTACATGAACTGTTTTCTGCCAGCATATGCTGATATAAACATCAAAATGTTGCATTTGATGTTTTGTTACATATTGGCAATTTTTTTGTTCACTCTCTTTCTTCAGGTAATTTTTGTTTTGAGCAAAAAAAAATTGAGTAGAATCCAACTTATTTAATAAAAATGATATTTGCATTGTTTTTTTAATAGAAAATGAAAAAGAAATAACTGACTGTGGAGTTAGTGTTATTTAGTTCATTCAATTCTTTTCCCTAGTTATTTGGTCTCTTCTCATCAACTCTAGATAGATGTTATTAATGAGTTGAGAGCATGTGAGGGACAGTCATCTAGACTCATGCTATGGAGGACACAGCAGTTTACACTGGTTTATTATTACCTTCTCAGAGTAGTCGATATCCACTGTCATCATCTCCTTCAGAGTCTGCAACACTTTAATGCAAAGCTTCTCCTCTTTCTCCTCAAGAAGCTTCTCTGTGTGCTTGATCAACCTGGCGAGTTTAAGAGATGTTAAATTTGCATCAGGGATAAAGAATATTAATTTGGGTTTGTACCCATACACCGATGTGTGTTAGCACTGTATACTCGGTACTTTCCCGAGTCCTGTGAAAAAAACATCACAGGCGTGTTACTCGGATGGGATTTGAACCCAACTGTAGACTACTGAGGTTGCCCGGTAGCTAGAGGCAGTGTGAATCCTATGTTTTGGCAGAGGGTATCGCAACGATATAAGAGATGTTAAATTTGCATCAGGGATAAAGAATGTTAATTTTTGTTTTTACCCATACACCAATGTGTGTAGCACTGTATACTCAGTACTTTCCCAAGTCCCAACCTGGGAGTATCAGAACATAATTCTTATAATGTTCTAAAGGGTAGCTTCGAAAGTGGTAGAAAAGATCCGACAGTACCAAGACCAGGCCAGGGAACTTCGTAAGATTTGGCAGGTGAAAGTGAAGGTGCATGTAGCAGTGGTTGGAGCACTTAGCAAATCCAAAGGCACTGGGGAAATATCTAGATGAAATAGGGACAAATGTAAGGGTACATGTAGGTCTGTTATAGAGGGCGGCGCTTTTTGGAATGGCGAGGATCCTGATAAAAACCTTTAGATCTGAGGTTATGTAGACCGACTTGAAGAGTTACCGGCACAATTTTCTCTTTTTTTCATCTTCCTTTTGCATGCTGTGATTAGATGAAATAATACTAATAATAACACCTATGTATTTTAGAAATAAGACGTTAATTTGGACAGCTCATTAAATGGCTTGTTTTTAGAGTAATTTTCTTCACAGATTGATGCCAAAACAATGTGAGCTTGAAGTTGTTTTCTTTTTAATGATTTGTCATATTCACCACATAAATCATAAAGAAGTTAGTAATTTTGGTTTTACCCATACACATACACCGTTGTGTGTTAGCACTTTATACTCAGTACTGTCCCGAGCTATGTGAAAAAAGGCAGGCGTATTACTTGAACCCACAACCTTTGCAATTCTAGAATAGTGTCTTACCAACTAGACCACCGAGATATCCCAGTAGTGCGAGGCAGTTCTTGATTTTGATACTTTACTGCACAATTGATGTGGCTGTTGACGTGCAGTCCCACATGCATCACTAAATTTTTCACTTTTCTAGCATGATCTTAAACGCTGGGACAGCGAATCCTATATTACAATTATTGAATAAAAATCTTACTTGCTGATGAAGCCACCACTCTCACATTTCTGTCTTGCCTCAGTGCCTGGAGGGAAAAGAAGCTCTGGTCTGTGGAGTACATCGACTAAGACAGACAATTCAGCTTGTACTAATGGCCTCAGTTGATCCTCCAACAACGACACTATGTCCTGTAATAATCAAATAGTATCAAAAGGAAAAGTAAATCTTTCAACACCCATTCAGCTTTATAATAACAACACTAAATATTTGTTAGTGACTGAATATGGAGCAGTACAAACTGGCTCTTCTCAGAGATTTTACATGGTGTCACCGCAAACCTAACGTACACATATTTTATTGACAAATGAGAGCTTTTCTCTTTACTTGCTGAGCCAAATGACTGAAGTTTAAAAAAAAAAAATTAATTTAAAAAACTTTCAATCTGAAATATGGTAAAAGCCCAGGAAATAGCACTTGGAGACACTACAGGTGGTTCACAGACCACTGAAGCTTTCTTCTTATGTTTTTGCCTTTTGGATTGTGAAGGTATTTTTTTATGACTGCTCGAAAAATAAACATAAATGAAAATGCTTAGAGTTTAACCACCCATTTTGTCAAGGTCTTTCAACACCAATTTGGCTTAATAATATCTTCATATTGTCTGTCAAACTGTCCAGCTGTGCTTAATACAAGATGGATTAAGGTAGGAACTGAACTTGTGGGATGTTTTGACATTGTGGAGTGCAAAACAAAAGGGGTCAAAGATCTCATAAAAGCCTGCAATGTCGCTCCACTAGACATGTCTCTCTGTCCATCTGTCTACCAATGTTTTCTCACCTGTAATCCTTCAATGATACTCCGATAATCCCTGGATATGGCCACCATTGAGTCTCGTCTTCTATTGGGATTATGACTGAGCCAGAACCGTGTGTGCTTCATTACCATCTGTGACTTGGAGAAGAGTGTATTGACTTGACTATCCAGATCCACTGGAATAGCAATGCCTCGATTCTTGGCTGTAACACAACATCAAATGCCATCATGATTAAAGGGAAGATATACCTTTAATAATCAATCTTAAAATTAATGGCAATATAAACCTTTGGCTATAAGGCCTACAGCAGCTTTTGATACTATGAAGTATTTTGAGAATGATTCACTTCTAAAACATGTGGTTATTAAAAGAGATATCTTTTTTTACACCCCCTAATATATAAGGGTTTTTTTTCTTTCTGTGCGGACATATTCGCTCCGGATGTTCGGCAGTAGCTCAAAAACACGACCACCTTTTGAAATGAAAAAAAGTTTAATTGCATACATCTACATTTATATTGGAGAAAACAATCAAACAGTTCCAAAAACCAAAGCTACACTTTGCTTTTAAGGAATGTAAAATAAATGTGTACTGCAGTATACTGGCTATTTGTTGTAAGGAAGACGGTTATCAATTATAAAGACACTTTTGGGTGACTATACACTTCCTGATGGCAAAAGGACATACATGTAACTATAAATATTTCAAGCATTAAAACATGAACTACACCTAGCATGATTTCAATCTTAATGGATAATACCCAAGCCTACATCAATAATGACTGTAAAGGGGTAACCCTATTTCAGCCCTCGGAGTAGGTCGCAATGGCCTATGGAAAAAAAATAGTTGTAAGCCCACTCCCTGAAGTGACCTTCAGGCCTTGTGTGTCTGGCGACTTGTCCTTCAAAAAGAAAAAAAATTACTTACCGATATCAGTGAGTGTTTTGATACAATTTTCAACATGGTACTTCTGCTGTCCAGACAGCCAATCACACTGAGACACACGGAATGCTCCCTGAAGAAGCCTCACAAACACTGGCTGACGAGTCTACCACAAAAGAAAACATACCAAAATACATTTATGTTGGAACAGTGATAATTGGTACTTCTTGCCCAACTACTCCATATTTTCTATCCTTTAGTGGATTTTGTTTTTCTATTAAATGACTTTGAATGGTAAAGCTAACCAATGATAAGTTGCATCAAATTGCCATTTATAATCAAATAATAAAGCAAAAGAGAAACTGACCGGGTAAATCCTATTTTTTGTCAACGTATTTGTTCGGGGTGCCATTACATATAAGTGTCGTGATCACACCAAAGTTTAGAAGACAACCTGTGAGGCAGTAGATTGTATCATGAACAATGAATTGACAACAGTTTTACAGGCTAGTGGGATAATAAATTCATAGAAAAATCGAGGATTGAATCTATTTCTCTCTTCCAAAAAACCAAGTAATGTACTTTCCCCTTAGTGATGGGTTAAAACTTACCTGGACGGTGGTACTCTGTTCAGCAAACGGAGAACTGAAGAAGGTTGTTATGATGTTCATAATAGTCTCAGTAACATACTTCTCTAGCATGTGGTCTGCATGCTTCCGATCATGTGTAGCATTACACACCTACATAAAGAAAAGGAGATGTCCCTGTACATGTGTGTAATAGGGAGCAATTTCGGGCAAACAGCCATTGGCAATCTCCAATCTTGGCAAGATATTTAATTTGTTCACTAGGTCACAATGCACGTGTACACAAAATTGATAACGCATCGGAAACAAAACAAAACACCACAGCAAAGTTAGCAAAACTGCATGTTGGACAAACTTACTGCCCAATTTCTGCCCTTAATCATGTTAATTTTATTTTTGTCAGCAACTTTTTTCATGTGTATGTACTCATGATTTGATGAACAGTTTTATAGAATTTCTTTTGCTTTGACATCTTTGCGATTCAATGACGGGTGATTGGGGAAAAAACTCATAGATCAACAATAGATAAGTGCAGACAATAACCAATGCAGTCAATGATACAGATGCAAACAAATTGCTGAAAGGGTTAAAAGTTCACGTTCTAACAATAAAAAGAGCCCCAGTTCCACATCTTCCACTTTTGGCGCTCTATTATCTTGTGTACACATCCTTCCATCCATTGCACATTCTTGAGCTGTTCATTCTCAGAGGACTTTATTCAGATGTTACATGTAGTTTCTAGTGTAAAATACACTAAACTAGTCATAAATTCAGATGAGGTTAGCAATGATATCATTTGTAAGATCTCGTTGAGCAGAGGTGGTTCTGAAAAAAAATGGTGGTTTGATGACTCTGCGAAGAACTAGTGGTTTGACGACTCTGGGAAGAACTGGTGGTTTGAAGACTTTTCATGACTCTTCTCAGAACAGCCAATACTCCTAAAGCGATTTAAACACAATGTCACCAAAAACCTCACTTGATTGTACTCCCACCATGCGAAGTTTCAAATCCGAGGCATAAATTAAACTTACCATGGCCATATCAATGAGAAAGTTCTCAAAGAGATTCCAGACGTGGTTGCTGGTGTAGATTTCCTTCATTTCCACCTCAGTATCAACGTAGCAGTGATTCAAGAAGTTAATGTACGCATTCTTCACCTGTGGATAGGAACATTATAAGTGAATCATTAGACGATCACAAGATCTTATTAATAAATACTTACATTATTCAATAACAAGTTTAAATCAAAATATCATTGATTAGAAAGTTTGTACCACTACCAAACCTCCCAAGAAGTATTTCAACCTGAAAGCTAGCTGATTATACAGTTCATACCGGAGCAAATTCTCCGGAAAGTATTTCCATTTGAAAGCTCACAGATTCTAAAGTTCATACCAGAACCAATCCTACAAAGAAATAATTCCATCTGAAAGCCTTCTGATTCTAAAAGGAACGGATCGGTCGAGTTGGTCTTTGAAAAGGGTTTGTAACCGTTTGTTATAAAATGCATATGATTGGAAAGATGTTGTAAAAGTAGAATACAATGATCCACACAAGCATGCCTTGAAATTGCACGGTTTTCCTTTTTCCTCGTCGACTGAAACCGATCGGCCATTTATGGGAGTCAACTTTTTGACTCCCATAAATGGCCGACTGGGTTAGTTCGCAAAGGAAAAGGAAAACCATGCAATTTCGAGGCAAATTTGTGTGGATCATTGTATTCTACTTTTACAACATCTTTCCAATCATATGCATTTTATAACAAATGGTTACAAACGCTTTTTATAGACCAACTCGTCCAATCTAAAGGCAATGTGTTCCTTTAAGTTCATACCAGTACCAATCCTCCAATGAATTATTAACATTTGAAAGCGTATAAACGCTTACACCAGTAACAACTCTTTGGACAGGTTTTGAAGTTTTTATGAATTATGAAGCCCATTTGTGAAGCACCTTCTAAAGGTTTGTATGGTGAAGATATGTTCAGTTTTAGATGTGGGAGATAAAACCCAGACAGGGAAAACCCATGCAATCAGGTAGTGACTGAACACCCACTCCACATGCCAGGGTCCGGGATTCAAATCAGGGCCCAATTGCATAGAGCTGCTTACGCACAACATTTTGCTTAGTTGCTTAGTAAAATCAGACTACCGGCCAAGACTCCACTCAATTACTATGCTAAGTAAACAACAGCTAAATACTAGTCACAAGCAATGTATAATGGCATGAAATTTGGGCCAGTAACATGTGTAAAATAAGCAAGCTATTTTTGTGCTTAAGCAATTGTTTTTGCTTAAGCAGCTCTATGAAATTTGCCCCAGGGTCCATGTAAAAGGCAGGGACAGAAACTACTGAGCCAACCTGAATGATGACCTACCTCAGGTAAGCAATCCTCATGTGTAGCAACTCTAACTATATCATCCAATGGTAGTAATGAATGACATTTGATCTCTGTGTAGACATTCTTGCCTTCAGTGCAGCATGCTAGTAGATGGACAAGATTAATATGATATTGAGAGGGACTGGAAGCATCGATTCTCTCTCTCTCAGTCCGCATCATCTCAATAAACGACTGGAAGGACGACTTATCGGTGTAGAAGAGGAGGACGTCTTCACCTGCATTAACCAGCTGTGGAATAAATATATGACATCTTAACCTCATAGAGACTTTGGTTTCTGTGATCAACACCATTTCTGTATCAGCATCATACACTCAAAGATGGCTAATATTGTATGGGATGGTGAGGTATCAATGTATATTTGGTTTGCATTAACACTATGTGTATAGAACATAATATTATCTTTCCAGCAAATATACATGTACATCTATACACATGGTGTTACCGCAAACCGAATATACATTGCCAATATTTTTGAGATTTTGACTTAATATGTTCTTGTAAAAGTGGCTGAAAAAATAACATCAAGATATTGACCCAAATCCCCTGATGTCATCATTAGAATAATCTTGAATGCGCCATACTGGTGGGCAATGTCACTGTGCGTTATTCAGTGTGAAGTACACTTTAGGCGACCTGAGGTTAACACATAAACCTATTGCCCACCAAATTGTTTGTGTGTGAAGTGCATGCAAGGGGTCAATAAACCAAAAGGGAAACTGACTGGGTAAATATCTAAATGACTTTAGGTTGAACAAAGAAAAATTGACTAGAATGGAATTTGTTGTAGAAACTTATACTATTATGTTTAACTGGAAAACATTAGAATGTCATTTCAGGACATGACCTTTACTTTGACCTTTTTGATTGAGTGGAAGCAGGTAGAATTGTGTTGCCGCTTGTGTCCAATAAGGGTATTTGAGCACAATGTGTTTTTGATCACTGCTTCTGACCTTAGAAAATTTGTGCCAAAAAATGCCATGGAAATATCTGAAAAGGAAAACCATTTCCTATTGGGAAAATATACACAAGAGAAAAAAAAACTAAAATAAAATAACAGGTTAAAGTATTGTGAGTGCCTCCAGATTTGAAAGCTCAGAAGTTCTGTTCAACCTACCTCAGCCATGACCATATCCTGTGTTTTCCTAATGTACTGGCCGTCAGCCTTAACGATGGTTTGTAGAAACTTCAAGTACTGTACATGTCTACCATGGGTGGCTATACAATGCACAAAATGCTGTGCCACCTGCTCATTGACTTCGCTGCATAGCTGTACATTGTCCATGTAGATGTGACACATTGTCTGTGCTTCTAACAACTGTGCACAGAGATAGAGAAGTAAATAACAATAAATAATAATGACAATTTATGTAGCGTCCATCCATGAAACAAAATATACAGTCCAAATGTTATTAGACACTAAAACATAAAAAAGTATCAAAGTTAGGATAAATACTAAAACTGGGATAAATCACCAATAAGGCTTCATTTATGCCCAGTTTGTCATTTCATTTAATCTACATTTGGATTTAAAAGAACAGTGCAGCAAAACTTTGAAGAAAGAGGACAACTATACCTTTAATCAGGCATGTATTGGACATTCACTTCAGAAATAAACTTGATGTCATTTCGCCTAGAAAAGAAATTTGTCAAGCAGTATTTTCTGCTCAACAGCTTTATGCAATAGAGCCCAGATCACTCAGAAGAATCATTCTATTTATGCAGTGCACCAACGTCTACATGCTTAAATAGGAAAGAAATGATCTTTCAACAATTATAAAAAAATTATTTTGGTTTTACCCATATACACCGATGTGTATAAACCAAAATGAACATTCTCTATCCCTGACGCAATTTAAAAACGAAATGTTCTTTAAAAAAACGATTGATTGTTTCCTTCCAAAAAGAATTTGTTAACTTCTCTGGTTGTTTATGTACATGTACTTACTCCTGGTGTCAGGAACAGGTCGATGTGTTTGTGAAGTAAGACCTGATTGGATGGATTTCCCCAGCAGAAGTTCTGCAAGAACTCGTGAGCCAATCGCATCAGCTCATTCATACGAGTATCAGTGCTCTGTGGAAGAGTAAGGAATAACAAAAATAAATTACAAAATAAATGATAAAATAGATATAATCCAAAGCTGACTGGATACACAGTAGATGTACTTTGCTAGTTCTTCTTCATTTTCTTAGGGCATAAAAATCAGAGTTAAAGGAAAACGTTGCCTTGGATCAGACGAGTTGGTCTATAAAAAGCGTTTGTAACCGTTTTTTTTATAAAATGCATATGGTTGGAAAGATGTTTTAAAAGTAGAATACAATGATCCACACAAGTTTGCCTCGAAATTGCATGGTTTTCCTTTTACTGTGCGAACTACCACAGTTGGCCATTTACAGTATGGGAGTCAAAAATTGGACTCCCATAAATGGCCGACCGTGTTAGTCGACAAGGTAAAAGGAAAACCACGCAATTTCCAGCTATACTTGTGTGGATCATTGTATTCTACTTTTAAAATATCTTTCTAATCATATTCATTTTATAACAAACGGTTACAAACGCTTTTCAAAGACCAACTCGACCGATCCAAGGCAAGTGTTCCTTTAAGTAGGAAAAATGGCATGCCTGTAAATGTTAAAAAAAAAAGGCAGGGTTGAAGTTGAACACTTGTCAACATGGGATTAACTATGAAGATGAGTCTTATTTGCTATACTATGATACATAAATACCAATGTACACTCTATTAGATTCAATAATACTTCTCTATCATACCTTCTCATATGGGATTTGTAGTAATTCCAAGACCACTGCATGAGCACCCATATTCCTAAGGAGTCTCTGCTCATGTTTACGATTCTTGCGACCGCCGTTACCATCAGATACACACAGCTTACTCAAACGAATCAAGATCTGGATAAGTAAAAGTAGAACAAAGTCACGAGGGTTAAACGACAAACACCTAATATTGGACACGTACATGATAATAATAATACTTGGTTGTTATATAGCTTTATCACTCTTGCAAGATATGTGAAGCTAAGGGAATCAATGTGTGGTGAAGAGGTTTTCAACTAGTGATTTAATCCCAACGAGGCCTGGTTCTTGATAATTTTATCGAGACAAAGTTGCCGTAAATTATAAAGAACCAGGCCTCGGCGGGTTTAAACCACTAGTTGAAAACCGATTCAACACACTTTGATTCCCATTCATAAATACCTTTTCGGTCAAAAACATCATCCCTTGTTGGTCAAAAAGTAAAATAAATGCAAAAATTATAATTGTTAAATGATTTCTTTCAACACAGCACCCCTCCAGCTATGAAATGGTAGAGCCCTCTGTTGCCCTCGCGTAAACAACTCCTTATAAGGGAATGCTGTGGGCGTCGCGCGTATCGGGTGCTGTGGCACAACTGTTTCAGCCGGTGCTCTTGACCAATAGGAATGAAGAAACTGTCTTATAGGAACAGGTGCAAGGTCGTGTGTCACGTCCATGAATTAACACTTTTTACCGGTCATTAACAAAAGGTCTATACACACCCACGTGACGCGCTCTCCACCAATAGGAGTAGAGAAACTGTCTGGGGTATTTATGAATATGTTTTCAAAGTATGAGACCTATTCGATTATAGCACCATGAAATGGTTTAAAATGTGCTATGGTGCAATAGGCAGCTAAGCAAACTAGGAACACCCTGGTCACTGGGCTAATAACATTCAAGTAATCTTTCTCGTCTCCCTGGGGAGTATACAGCTCCAGGTTGTTGTGACGTTTCAAAAGCTTTTTCATACACAATCTTAACCTCTACCCTCGCAGGCTCCAATTTATACCCCTTGGTGAAAACCTATAGTAAAGCATCACTGACACAAGTGACATGCCTGGGATTCCAATCCCACAAGCACATAAAAGAAACTAGGGGTCGATTTCACAAAGAGTTAGGACTAGTCCTAACTTAGGACTAGTCCTAGGAGATATACAAATTGCATGGATAGTCCTCACTTAGGACGAGTAACTGGTCCTAACTTGAGATGAGACTAGTCCTAACTCTTTGTGAAATCCACCCCTGTGCACTTAGCCTTAAGAGAAGAGCTTTGCCTCTGTACTAATGGAACCACATTAATAGGGTTGAGAATGAGATAGTGTCCTTACCAGTTGGATATTTTTGTAGTTGTTAGCACTGGGTGGATCTAATGGAGGTCCAAGATCAAGATCAATAGAGGAACCTTCTGCAGCACTCAAGGAGCTTTGGAACTATGGAGATGATAAAATGGACAAATACAAATCAGGCTTATACCTTATCAGCATTTTTCATAATCCACATCAGTCATAATCAATCCTTAACAAATCTGACACTTCTGCAGCCAATGGCCACAGCTGTAGCCACTACAATTGTACACTCCCTTGACAACTGAATAGTTCAGTCTTTATGGCCAATGGGCCAATAAAACAAGTAAGCATTATTTCCATCAAAACTGCTGTCATCGCAAGTAACCAAATGAGAGTTATGACTGTTGACGCACACATCATTTATAGATGGTGAAAAAGGTCCAATTTCATAAAGCTGTTCATCAGTAAGCAAATTTTAGTGCTTACTGTAGCACCATGAATTCCTACATAAACAGAAAAATTCTCGATGTGCATGCACATTCACCATGAAATTGCATTGTTACGTCACTTGTGAGCTAACCGCGAGTTAGCGATCATTTATTCTTGCTTTCGGTAAACAGCTTTATGAAATAGAAATGCTGCTAAGGGACGCCCCGGCTGCTAACATGTTTTATGAAATTGCCCCCTTGTTTTAAACCTCAGAAACAGACATTTTTCAAAAAGTATTTTTCTAAATTCCCATCCCTGTTGACTCCATGAACTAACTACTTCTCATGACTTCTCGAAAAGCACTTAAAAAAAAAAACTACTGATAAGTGTCTGAAAGAAAAAAGTGTACACAATCTGCATTGAATGAGATAGACATGTATGCACCTTCCCTGTCAGCCCAGAAACAAACTCTCTTGCAGAATACCTAAGCTTATTAGAATCAAAGCGTAAAGACCCTTTCACCAAATACTGATCATTTCACCAAATCCAAATCATTTCACCAAATCCACCATGTACCAATCATTTCACCAAATATCAATCATGTCACTAAAAACCAATCATTTCACCAAATAACAATAAAAATCTAGATAAACTAGTCAGACACCAACACTGCATAAATATTGAACTACTACGAAGGACACCAATTCAACTTCTCCGTATGTTCATTACACAGTGAACTGAAACTTTCAGCTTGGATAAATCCATCACCAGTCCCAAAAAGAAATTCCCTAAATAACAATGAATAATACCAATCATTTCACCAAATACAAATCATTTTACCAAATAACAACCAGTCACCAAAGAAACCTAGTTGAATACTGAACTACTTCAAAGGACACCAATTCAACTTCTCCATATTTTCATCATTAAGTAGACTTAAACTATTTACAGTGGGAGCATTCGCTTACATGTAGCTTCCCTGGGTCGACCCCAGTGTGTGGCGTTTTTTTTTTCCAGGACGAACGTGGGTAATTATCTACACACGTTCGTCCTTAATCGAACGCATCCATAATATATCTATCACCTGTCGAGGAAAGGTATTAAAAAAAAAATAATAATAATAATACCAATCATTTCACCAAATACCAACCAGTCACCATAGAAATCTAGTTGAATTTTGAGCTACTTCAAAGGACACCAATTCAACTTCTCTGTATGTTCATCAGACAGAGGACTAAAACTATCAACTTGAAACTATCAATATTTCATCACCAGTGCCAGTGAAAGAAAGGAATTCCCAAAATAACAATGATCTGAACCAGAGATTTCTAGGGTGAGCGAATCAGAGCTGGTAACCAACCTGCTGGGAGTTAGTGTACTCAAAGATTGTACCCAGGTGTATGTTACTCAGTGTTGATATTCCTGTCCTTGTTGGGTATAAATGTAACTGGTGGGTAGGGAACCAGTCAGGATGAAGAAATGACTGTTAGTGTAGCAGTTAAAAAAATTAACAAATAATAAACCACAAGTTACATTATAAACAACACATGAAATCCATTGCAAAGCCAATGGTATGACTGCATAGATTGGGTACAACTAAATAAAGAGAAAATGCCTAGTACACAATATTTGTAACGAATCTGCACTTATGTCAAGCTTATTATTTTTGTATTGACTGTCTGTATGATGCGATCAACTTACTTTCTTAGATCCTTTTCCTTTGCCTTTACTCTTGGAATTCTCTCCATCTTTAGACTTGGCATCATACTTGCTCTTATAGACCCACAGTTCAGACTTCTCTACTAAGAGTCTTAAAGCATCCAGATCTGTCTTGATCTGTTTGTAGTTATCAACATCGCTGGTTGTCACAAGAAGTTGGACCTTGAAAAAAAATAATGAAAAAAAAAATCAATGTAATTTTATCTTTACTGTTTTTTACATTTTCAATTAAACACACAGCCACGCACAAGTTTTGTTGTATCTCCTAATTTGTACGTTTGTTGATACATTTTGTGGAATGTTTTTCATCAAATTAAATACAGTCACAAGCTATAAATCATGCCAATAAGTACAATTAATGGCAATGTCTTAACCAATGCAGCACTCAGTATTTATGCATCACTTGTATTACATTAACCTCAAGAAAGCATGACTGAATAATGTTAAAACATCTTAGTAGAACTCAGTAGTTTCTCTTTAAACTGAATATAAAAATCAGAAATATCATGAAAACAACCTAGACCAACAAACTGAGTAATCAGAACTGGGCCCAATTTCATGGCTCTGCTTACTGCAAGCAAAGAATTGGCGCTTACGGAAGTAAGGAATTCAAGCGTACTTCACGTACTCCACACATATTCACAGCTAGCGCAGAAATTCTGCGCTTGCACAGCAATCAGCAAATGGTAATCGAAGTGCAGAATTTGGTGGTAAGCAGAGCCATGAAAGTAGGCCCTCAAGAGGTCCATACAGTCCTACCGTACCTGTTTGAATGCTTGAAGCACCTCCTGTCTCTGACTGAAGTGTCTAAAGAGAAGCTGTAAGGCCCCTGATACCAACGGTGGATAGTCATGCATAGTCAGATGAAGCAGAACACGTAGGAAAGTCCGACCTCCTTGAGAATCAAGATCAAGATCAATGCCGTCTGTCTGACCTTCAAATATACCCTCTGCTTGATCACCTGTAAATAGACAAGTAAGAAAAATCTCAATCAAATAGTACATATAAGAGCACCAGACTCAAGCTATAGTGTTTCTGTTCATCAGAGTCTGGTGACTATTTTTAATTCATTTCTTTATGACGAAAATAAAGCTGACTATGCTATTCGCAAAGGTCTGTCAATGATAAGGAAATGTGTTGCCATTGGATCGGTCGAGTTCGTCTTTGAAAAACCTTTGAAACCGTGCGTTATAAGATGCAAATGATTATGCAGATAATTTAAAAGTAGAATATAATGATCTCCACAAACATGCCGCGAAATTGCACGATTATGCTTTTACGTCGAGAAGAAACATGGTTGACCATTTTGTGGAGTCAAAATTTTGACTCCATAAAATGGCTGACTATGTTAGTTCGCGTAGTAAAAGGAACTACGAAACCATTACAAACCAGGTCTTGAAAAACTAAATGAAATTGTTAACTGAAATGTGTACATGTATACAAATAATTTGTAAACAAAGACAGATACAGATATGATAAACGTATCCGTCACCTCAGCAGCGTGTTGGATTTTGTTTCGCAAAATATAGGTATGTGTCACTTGACTGCATTTTCTCATTGTTTTGCTTGCAAATGACGTACAACTTTATATCTATATCGAGCACGATACAAATGAAAGCAATTCAGTGGGAAATGTTTTTGATCTGGGACAAACAGACAACTAAAAGTCTGCAAAACAGAATAAGTTTTTCTACACTGTGAATGGGCTCCTGTATCCGTAGCTATCGCGTGTGAAAAATACGATAATTGCGGATACGCGTCACATGAATACACAAAGTGTCAATCTATCGGTGTTAGTATATTGTATGTGTATCAGTAGACTTGTGAAACCTCTCTAATATTTCAAGGTTACAAACCTATGGCTTCTAGATTGATGCCAGGGCTCTCATTGCCATCTACACTCTGTCTAGATGGAGGTAGGTCGGGCACATCTTTAGTCTCATCAAAGTCCCTCTTGAAGATGGAGAGGAGGCAGGAGATGCGGTAGTCAAGACGAACATTCAGAATAAACTGAGAATAAGAAAAGGATGAAAAGCAGCTTGGAATTATCTGGTTTTTTTAATTTTTTAACCCACACCTGTGACGTCATGCTATTGTTAAACCGCTCCATTATTTTGCACGAATGGCGCGATGGGTACATCTATTCACCCATTGTGCATAAAAGAGTTAGGGAACAAAGTAAATGAAGTCAATGACGCCATGGACCATATATTATTTTGTTTTCAATGGTTTTTAACACAGGTTAATAGAGCTACACATGTATTGCAAAATGATCGTTAACACTTTCCACAAGTGAACAGCTACATTATTAAATTATTATTTAGCTGAGATGTTAAAAAATAATTATAGAACTACAACAGTAATTTAAGCAGGTCTTAAAGTCAGATAAATCAATTTCATTTTAACCAGTTTTTTTTTTTTTTTTTTTTATTAATTCAAAATGCTTAATTTATCATACACAAACATGGTAAGTGAGTAAAGTCCCTAAAATTTAAGATTGCAAAGATACTTTTTTCAATATCATCATAAAATAACAGGAATTCAACTGAAATTGTTGATCATAAAGGTAGCTTAAATTTGTTTATTAAAAACAAATCTGAAACTACAGGCTTGTACGGGGGTAGGTCACTTCTTTTATCTTCACCTTTTGTTTTTTTCGTAGACCGAGAAAGTCTGCTACAGCATCATCTGATAGTCTGTTTCTATCACTAACTTGTATAAATTTACTTAAAGTCAAGAAACAAAATCACTTATCTGCTGCCACTTTCGCTCCCGATCTATGATGCCACTATCGAAGGAATGAGCATATTTCCTAAATGTTGGTCTTCGTCCATTGTTCACACACCACCAGTGGTGTTCACTGGAGTGAACAAGCTTACGTAATACATACAAACAATTGACTTAAAAATTAAACAATATCGTGCCATTCGTGCGAAATAATGGAGCGATTTTAACAATAGCAAGACGTCACAGGTGTGGGTTAAGTCGCATAATGCCCTCGGTGAACGCGCCATTCGTGGGTATGAATGGCGTGCACCACGGGCATTATCCTATACATAAAAGTCCACGGAGTGGAGATAAATGCTCACATTTTACAATGATAGATTTTTGATAATGAGTAAAAAAGGAAAGAAAGATTTTCATAAGTGACGAAAAGTTCAAGAATATAACAATGTCTTGGCCTTCGTCATGGTTTTAGTTTGTTTAACTTTTTCAGGTGAAGACCAGTCATTAGGGACCAGGTTTAACAGCCTTCAGAAAGAAAACATATAAACACCTCACAGTTTTCAGAATTGGAAAAAAGACTCTTGAGGGTGCTTCTTTTACCTCTTTTTTTTTTTTTTTGGGGGGGGGGGGGGGGGAGGGTCGCCATTTACAAACAAATTAAACATGAAAGGACTAATATGCCTTTTATTGACTTCAGGCATGATACTTGGTCCAAATCAGGTGAGTGTAGCCCTCACCTTAAAATGGCCGTCCAGCCTTGTGAGTTCGGTGATATCTCATTAAAAAAAAAAAAAAAGTAAATTAAAAGACAGAAAAGAAGAGAGATTAACCTGCAGGATTTGTATGATTTTCAGTTTGGTCTCCATGACAAGCTCATCTTCTTTGTTCTGGTTGTCCAGTCCTCCTGCAGTACTCGCTGCACTAGGTCCCTGGGTATGGTGAGTGAGCGGTGAATGAGGTAAACCACTACCTAGGACCATGTTGGTCATCACTGCACCTACTCCATGAATAGAACGGAACACACCGCCCTTTCCTACATGTACCGTTAGGAGGAGAGTCAAGAAACATAACAAATTATACTCAAATACTTACTTGGTTCAAATATCAACAGTTTGTGTTGCAATAAAAAAAAACGCATCTGCAAGTTTTATAGGAGGAGAGTCAAGAAACAAAACAAATTATACTCAAATACTGACTTGATCCAAATATCAACAATTTGTGTTGCAATACAAAAAAACGCATCTGCAAGTTTAAAAAACAACCTCCAATTACTAATTATGCAAACAGTAAACACTATTACTTATGACAAGATATATGTATCTAAAATAAATCCTCAACACTGACACCAACAAAATAACCCATACTTGTGTACATGATACATGCTCATAATTCCTAAGCCTTTACACACTGTTTTTTGCTCAACCATTCCTATTATCAAATCACAAGTTCTGGGACCAATTTCATTGGATTGCTTCAAAAGTTTTCTGCTAAACAAAAATAAGCAGGATTCCAGCCACAGGTTGTACATCTGGAATGGCATTTGGGCTGGTAACCTCATTCTGGTAAGCAAATTTTGTTACATACAGCAAACAGAATGTTTGAAAAAGCTCTGCTGCTTAATTTTATCTGACAGGGGTGAGAGGTTTTGATGAAAAAAGGTCTGAATAGTGGATCTGTCTGATGCCCATACAACCCCAACAGTTACATCTGTTTTTATGAGGTTTAACCTTGGAAGAATGTATGTTATTCAAAAGAGTCTATAATTCAGTCACCTAATAATTTATGTCGTCATTTGTGTGGAAACAGGACATAAAGGAAGAGTTACCATAGAAAGGGCCTAAGCAATTAATGTGCGAAATTGTTTTTTCAAAACAACCTAATGTGAAAGTTTGATTGTTATTTCTGCCATTCATTAGTCATCATGGGAAGGTAAAGATCTGCAGGGGAACGGCCAAACATCTTTGTGGGGGTAATTCTAGCAACAAAATGTACAAGTAATATCATATTTTTAGTTGCCAGCAGCCATTTTACTGCTGACAACCCTCTGTAGAGAAGGGCGTAGAGCCTTACTATCCTCTTCTGACACAACACAATGTGATGTCTTTCGGATATAATATACCGGATGTAAGTCATACTTTTTATAAGTCAGAGTCTCGGGTACCGAATGCACAAACCGGACGCACAAGTTATGTAATTTAAAACAAAAAAAATTGTAGGATTTGAACATTTGCATCGTTGGGGTATCATTGGGTGAAGGTTTGAGGTAGCATCATATGTACATTTCTTTTAATTAGTGTTGTTTCTAAAAAGAAAAGGTGGTTGAAGACGCAATATTTGGACCGATATGCTCTCTGACCGACTTTTTTTCTTCATAAAGCAAGACACGACTTCCTCTCGCATTGAAAATACACATCTATTTCATCAACACACACACACATACATGCAAACAAACGAAAAGTAAATCCAGCTAACTTTTTACTGCTGCTTATTACATTAAATTCAACAAATCTTGTTAGTCTAAATTGATGCATAATGTGCTTTGATTGGCAGTTCACATGAAACAACATTGCACTTGAGCACACATTTATACTGTTTTGCAAACAGCAATAAAATCCGATATGGTCAGCTGGTTGGTCATGCATTCTTTTAGACATCTTTGGACCTAATACGACATACAACTGCAGGGGATTGTAACAGTCTGAACTTGCTACACTTTCCCTCATGCTGACAAAATGTGAAGAAAAAAAACCAAGAAAAAAACTGTGTTAGACTGATAGATATAAAAAAAGGAAGGTAGAATATGTAGTGAGCACTGACTACACAATTTGTGTTTGTATTAATAGTTATAATAATTTGGGGGGGGGGGGGGCTGAATTGCGAAGGACGCGGCTACGACGTGTTTGAGAAGCAGGCATGCAAGGGCACCTTTGGCTGCCAGCCACATCAACCCAATAGGACCACGGAGCACAGCCACGATCGAAAGTGTTTGATTTTTCACGAGGGAGGCAAAGGAAAACCGGATGGTCTGGACACCCCTCGTGGCACAGCAGAGAACCAACGCACAACTCAAATTCACAAATGGCCCCGGCCTGGAATCGAACAGGGGTCACCTAAATGAGAGGCGAGCGCTTTACACACAAGCCAACCATGCCATTTAGTCTTTATCATTAAAGTATATCTTTGGTATTTGGAACCAGTCATTTGTTTTAATCCTATATACATGTAGATGTATACAACTATCTGAAATTGCATTTCAAAAGGTGCTCATCCAAACATTTTTAGTGAATATGTCTGCCAAGGAAGACTAGTCCATAATAGGAATATACAATCTGACAAAATGAGGTACAAATGTCGTTCAAACTAAGTTTTTAAAAATGTTGCAGACAACTCTACTCCACACATACACAGATCGTGCCATTCATTCATGCTTAGCGCATGTTGAACCACAAACTCATTTTCTCCAACAAAAATATCCCGCTCACATGCTTGCAGATTGACACAAAGCTACTGGCATTCCAACAAACAAAATGCTTGATAACAAATAAATGTCTTACCAAGAACAGATTTAACTTCTGCGTATAAATAATATAGTAGAGGGTAAAACAATAAGATGAAAGTGATATTTGTTATTATTCATTTCATCGTCTCACCCAAATATCGTAAAAACAAAAACAAAACAATTACAAAAAAAGTGTCCACACTATTTAAGTTGAATAAAAAATGTAGCCTGCTACCATAGTAACATCTGATTTTGTTTTGGGGATATCTCTGGCAATTTTTTTTTTTTACCCCCCCCCCCACCCCAGTTGTCCTTACTTTAAGAGGTCAAGGCCACTCTCCTTTGCAAAGGGCACTTCAATAACAAACTCTTTAAGTCTGTGGGTAACTTTTCAAGAGGCACCCGAGCCAAGACCAGGGGCACCATGGACTCTGCATAACTCCAGGCCTGGCAATGACTTGTAATCCCTATTGATTAAAGGCAGTGGACACTATTGGTAATTACTCAACATAATTATTAGCATAAAACCTTACTTGGTAACAAGTAATGGGGAGAGGTTGATGGTATAAAACATTGTGAGAAATAGCTCCCTCTGATGTGGAGTACTTTTCGAGAAAGAAGGAATTCTCCACAAATTTTATTTTGAGACCTCAGATTTAGAATTTGAGGTCTCGAAATCAAGTACCTGTAAGCTCACAACTTCGTGTGACAAGGGTATTTTCTTCTTCCATCATTATATATCTCGCAACTTCGATGACCAATTGAGCTAAAATAAATTCCACAGGTTTGTTATTTTATGCATACTGTTTAATATACACCAAGTGAGAGGACTGGTTTTTGACAAAAGTGTCCAGTGTCTTTAATATATTTGCTTTGAATAGTATTTTGAAATTCATTGGAGAGAGGAAACAATGAATCCCATTCTCAAAAGCAAGACAAACAAAAATATTTTTCTACCGCAACAATCGGGAAAAACATAACTTAATTGAGGCTAACCAAAATAGACCTTACGAAAAAAAAGTGTACATGTAATATGAAGTTATTTTTGAATTAAAACTTGGTTAATTAGAACCAATCTCTTGGGTTTTTATCGGGTTACATAAAGACACTTATCAATAAACTGATAAGTTCAATACCCATTCAAAGAAATTCTTAATTTACACCATCATAACATTTCACAATTTTTTCAAATCAGAATGATGAAATGTTGAGAGAGAAATAGCGAAAGAAAAGTAGAAAAGTAAGAAACATGACAGGAAAGTAGAGAAATGGGAACAACGAAAATAGTGGAAAGATTGTATACATCAGCTACAGTACATGCCTGGAGTACTTCTACTGTAGGTTTTCTAGGCCAATTTCAGAATAAAATTAAGTTGATTTCATTTTAACGCATTCAAATTCACACATTTTCCCCTAATGCACTCAAACTAGTGTTTCTTATTAGCTATTAATGCATTTAATATCATTTTTCGCGTACCCGTTTATAGGCACTCATGACTACAATTTGAAAATTCTTAACTCAAATTTCTAATATCTGTTTACACTGGATGCAGTTTAAGTGGTTGACCATCTCTTGCTTCCGACTTTTACAAAATTGAACGAGTCTTGCAGCCTAATGAAATTGAACACATGATCTCATCTGACCAATGCTCAACTGATGGAATTGAAGTTGGCCGAGAAAACCTATTCAACATCGCATAAAAATCAGTTGATAATTACCACTACCACCATACACACAAAAAATATTCATTCAGCAATAATAAATAAGATTGTTAGTAAATGGTGATTATTGATGGGAAATAAAGTTACAGTTATATTACCACACAAGTTTTTAGTAAGATTAATTGAAGGATAGACACCTTCGGGCATAGTCAAACACAATATTGATTCTGTTTAGTTATGTGCTACATGGTATAGTCGGGAAAAACACCGGTGGTTGTTCATGAGTTATTATAGTTAATCTGTTAGCAGTGAGGGGGTTATCCATAGACAATGCAATTCTTATTCAAAAACAGTACTTTAAAATGTGTAGAAAACAAAACCATACATTTAAGTATGTATGAATTAGACTTGCACAGTCTGCTGACCGAGAGGACAGGGCATATAGTGTGTATCAAGACATACTAGAGGATTGTCCACTCCTCCAGTCAGAATAGTGTGTGCGATAGATCCCATATTTATGAGCTCAAGTTTCACACTTTTGTTTCCTATTCATATGCTTTTCAAACACACCAGTGAACAAGGATATTGACAACAAAAGTAGTCCACCAACATTAGGGCAAAATAGCCCCCCAATAGACCGATCCAGTAGGCTCCGCCCACGACGCACGTGTGAGCAAGAACACGTGGGGCTCTCCGCACAACTTTCTGCACCACTCTGCCGCGTGCGCCAAGATACGCGCACGCATGTTAAACCTTGTTTGTCGGACCTTCATTGAGTTGTGATTGGTCAATACGCTATGGGGCGGAGCTTAGTGGATTGGTGTATTAATCCGGAGGTCGCAGGTCCAAATCCCACTCTAGTCAACTTTTTTGTTCAACCCCCCAAGTTTTTTCAAACAAATATCTTTCTTAAAACATTTAGTCCTTTACTCATCCAAGGTACTGGATACCCTTGACAATTTTACTATCAGAAAAACAAAAACCAGCATGGTAAAAATGAAAATGGCAAGTTAACTTTGGTGACAGCATCTATATACTACCTGCAATATACCAACCTGTTTATATACAACAGACTGCCACACCATGGCAGCGGCCAACTCTACCACAACAACCATGCAGTATGGGGGTAGCATGCAATGACTCTTTTAGGGTGAGGGCAAACAAATAGACCAACAATAGAAGGAGAGGTAGTAGGGGGATGCGAACCGTGTTTCATACCTTGTTTAGGAGGCTCTGTCGGATAGAAGAGTGAAGTGAGAATGAGAATGGAATATTAAGGTGCTGGTTAGAAGGCAGTTGGGTTTATTCAATAGTTAAGGAGAGGTACGGGGGCGGGGGGCCTTTGTGAAGGAATTTGACAACCACCGGGACAAATCTTGAACCTTAAAGACTGGATTTTGTTTTAGATATAAAACAGTACGCCGCTTAGGGTGACTATTAGTTATTTATTATGACCATTGTTGTTGTCTTTATTTTGACAAAGTCAAAAAGGAAGACTTGGTTTTGTTGGATGCACTTTGGTCACAACACATAGTCATCCATCTACATGTAGGATTTAATACTTCTATGATTTCTTCAAAAATGCAATTCCGTTAGTAACAACCAGTTACACAAGAATATATTTAAGTTCAATATCTGTTTGCCATTAAACAGCAAAGATACTCATTTTAACAAACCAAATCAGGAGAGAACAAAGGCTTTTGATCTAATTTAAAACCAGCTTTGCTTATTAAGGTTCCCAAACTCAACCTCATCCCCAACTTAACTTGATGAACACTTCACCAAATAAAAAGGACAGATTGTTGATAATGTACTTAGAGATAGTTCTTGGACAGTTAGAACAATGTCAAATTCTCCAGTAGTGAGCTCTATCTTTTTCTTTCACTGGATTCATGTTGTTATTATTTTCATGTTTTCATCGTATTTACTTTTAATTCAAGGTAATTTACATTTTGTGATTAACATACCTGCAAGAATAAGAGTGGAGGGGGGGGGTTCCCAGATTAAAGATTAAGAAATCAATCACCAGCTTTTTAATTTGCGACGATTAACCCAATTCCAGTTTTAAATTCTTTTTGGTGTTAGTTTATAAACAGAAAAGTCAAATATTATTGTGCTTTAAAAGCTTCTAGACATGCCTGGATTTGTCAAATTCCATCACAAAAGCAGCTTTATGGTATCATATTGCTATTATCGGTAATGACATCACAGTGACATCACTCTAACATCTATGGGCATTTCACCATGTGAGCTATAAATATTGCATTCAAACAAATTTTTTGATTCAATCTAATGGCTTCAAAAAATCATTGATGTAAATATGATTCTAATTGCACTCAATCAATTACAAACACAAACATTCACACATGAATGGAACACTGGCTTTTAATGTGCACGACATTTATAAATAAATAAATAAAAAAATATTTAAACAAACGCAGCTTTTCGGGAGAATTATTTGTCATTGACATTTTCAGATGATCAACAAAACATTTTTTCAATGTATGAATGGAGTATGGAAACTGGCCACTGATGCCCAAGGCAGTTTGAGCTTTTTTTGTTATTATCAAGAAAGCAAATGATTATGATTTCATCGGCAACATGCAAATTGGATTAAAAGAAACTGCTTTTCAGGCTTGCTCAGTTTGCTTTCATGCATTTTGAACAAATCATGGAGCACTGCCAGCAAACAATAATTATCATTTCATCTTGTTACATGCAACTGATCTGATTATTTTAAATGTAGCGGTAGTATTTTGAACCAACAACCAAAAGTGTTTTATTAACAAAAGGAAGATTATTTACAATTAGTTATTAGCGGTTTGCATTGCATGAGAGGGATTTCCACTATAATTTAATCTATCCAAAAACCCAAACAGTGCATGGTGAACTAGTCTTTGCCAACAGAAAGTACAACAACGGTTTTTTTTTTATAGAATGAACTCTTTTGAAAATTGGGACAGTTTTGAGAAAAGATGTTTTAAACAAATTAATGTAACTTACTATCCGATGCCAAAGACAAGGGATCTATCGGATTTGTGTATTTATTAATTTTAACAAGTACCCAATTTGCAGCTATGACTCTTTTCTTGAAAGATGTAATGGAATCTATTGGTTTTCTGAGTTTGCAATTTGAAAACCATAAGTTTTTTTCATTTAAATAGGGAGTATAATTACATGCTTTACCAAGAAGAAAGAACACAAAATTTCGTCACCATGCAAACACCTGAAATTTTCATCTGTCAAGTGGTTATTCCATTCAGTTTATGAGAAGAAGAAAAAAAAAAAAAACACATGTTGTACCTTCCTATTCAACTTCTGATTTCTAACCTGAAAAAACGGTGTGGATAAAACACTTTTACACATCACACAACTTTGCATCTCACAAAACAAAAGAAAGTACCCTTCAAAATCAGTGTTCAGTGCAGCAGGTATTTTGAGGGTCGGGGTTAGACAGTAAACTGCTCCGATTATCCAATCAGATAACCACCATAGAAGCAACAGCTGGACTCAATTTCATAAAGCCTGTAAGCACAAAAAAATTGCTAAGCACAAAATAGCATTGCTTAGAAGAAACAGGTTACTAGCCAAACCTTGCATTGTTGTGGCTGCACTGCAAACAACTAGGGTATTAAATTGATGCTCTTGGTATCTAATATGACAACACCGACACGGTGTTAATTTCACCAACTATATAGCAATGTGGATAAATAACACCATGTTGGTGTTGTCACATAGAGATACCAGGAAGAATCAATTTAACACCCCAGTTTTTGCAGTGTGGTGCCCCATTCATTTTCTGCTCAGCAAAGAAATTTGTGAAACAGTATTTTCTGCTTAACAGCTTTATAAAATTGGGCCCTGTTCTCCAACTGTATACATTTCATTGAAAAGTCTTCAAAGTCATGTCTGAGTGCTAACAACACATCGGTGTCATGGGTAAAAACACAAACTTAATATTTGTCTTTTCATGTCAAACATCAATTACTTCTAATGAGCTGTGTGAAATGTCCCTCATCTTACCTTCAAAACACTTGCTGCATTTGACACAATGTAACACAAACAAAATGCAGTGTGTGAAACAAAAGTTTGAGCATAATACTGACCTATATCTGCCTTTGGGTCGAGTTTACCCAGAGGCAGTCCAGTGGCTGGAGTGCAGTCTAGAATGGACAATAACGTCTTGGTCAGTCGAAGGAGCTCGCTGAAGCTGTAGAAACCAAAGTAGATCAGGTGCTTGGCTAGGTTCACCACCTGAAGATGTTCAATTGTTAAAAGTATTTGTTGTAATGCATAAATTCTTTCTTATAATCAGAACATACAGTTTACTTGAAAATTATAGGCTGTTTAATTGTTAACCAAAAATTCATTGGGCTTCCCTCAAATGCAGAAAGAAAAAAAAGTGTAACGCACGTAAAAAGAACCCAGGACACGTGTCGCTAAGAGAAAGTGTACGCCCCGGTGTGGCTGCTGAATGCACTGTAGCACCTTGTAAACCCTTAATAGTGCTATATATACATGTATTTGGGTGTCAGAATTCATAACTTCACTAACCTATCCCTCTGTAAAAATGTATTAAGCGCCTTGAGTACCTTATTGGTAGATAAGTGCGCTATACATATAGACTTTGATTATATTCTTACCTTTGTTAATTACTGAATCGTATTGGGACAAACTAAGCTTGGGTTCAATTTCATGGATCTGCTTACCGCAGCAGAATTCTATACTTGCTGTGCCTTGTAAAATATTCACATTTCTCAACGCAGAATTTTGAAGTAAGCAGTGCCATGAACTTGGGCTTGATCGGTGCTTAATTACGAATGTAACGTTATAACCAGAAGCAAATAATATATGGCTAAGCACACTTAGCAGAATAAGGTTACCAGCCAAAATGCACCGTCATGTATGGCTACATTGTTTGTGACTGGTGCCCAGCTTGAATTTGCTTAGCAGATAAATTTCCTTTGCCACATTTTCTATTCTACAGCTCTGTAACATTGGCACTAGATTAGCCAACCTACCTCAAAGGTGAGTTTATTCTGCTCCTTATCAGTGAAAGACCACGATGCGGACACTACGTTGCACAGATAGTCCTCAACAAACTTGATGGTCTGAGCAAACTTATGCTGGGTGTCCTCCTTACCAGTGTGGCTGATGTTGTTGGAACTGTCGTAACTGTGTTACATCAAAATCAATGTTATCAATTACATTAGGTATCTACATCAGAGCAACGATGACTAGAGCAAGCTAGTCGAAATGTTGAGACCAATTCAAGAACCGACTCCGCGTTAGTGCAGTTAATTATGATTCTATAAACTAAAGTAGTAGTCCATGCCAACTTCCTACACCTTCCGCCCGGGTAGTAGTTAAAAGCAGGACAGTTCTTTTCAGAACTGAGAAGTCTCCCGAACATCCGATAAATCTACTCCGCGGTAGAAGAATAAAGAAGTCTACCTGGCAGGTAGATACACACATGGTGTTACCGCAAACCAAATAGTATATTGATACCTCACCTAGCAGTGCCTCATATCCTAACATGCACATACATTCACTCACTCATTTACAGTGATCTGCGTAGGGATCTCAAACCACATTCTTGCTCGAAATGAATATTCATGTTTTCAATTAATATTCATGTTTTGAATGAATATTCATGTAGATTGACCTACACATCTACAGTAACCTGTGTAGGGATCTCAAAACCACTCTAGCTTGAAATGAATATTCCTGTTATTGAATGAATATTCATATAGCATCACTTACTCATCTATAGTAATCTGTGTAGGGATCTCAGACCAGTCTAGCTTGAAATAAATATTCATGTATTTAATTAATATTCACGCAGATTCACTTACTCATCTATAGTAATCTGTGTAGGGATCTCAGACCAGAGTCTTGCATATTTGACGGGTGTAACTTGTTCTTGTGGGTCTCGATCAACGTGCATATGAAGCATGAGTCTCGTGAATGAAGCTCGGAGGTCATAGGGTAAGGTTTCATCAGACATACAGCGCAGGATCAGATCTATGTCTAACTGCGGACCAATCTGATTGATAGCCAGGTACTGACGATCTAAACACATCTGGGAGAATAGATCTAACTGGTATCTGTAATAAAATAACACATGAATAGTTTTTCATTTCTAAACTTTTTTTTTATATGACAAATCGTGTAACATCACAAGGCCAGAAGGCCATTTCACGATTTGGGCTTCATTTAACTGATTTTGGCTATTGACCTAAATCAACTGCCACTAGGGGCACGTTGCCATCTACTTTGTATTTGCCCTTTTCTACAATGTATGTATTTCTTTTTGCCGAGTCTGTAAGAAATAAACGTTTCCTGTCTGTGACAGCGAGATATCACTGCTCCTAGGGCAGTGAATTCCTTCACTCAGCAACAAACAACACCAGGGCTTTGGTCCAGTGAACTACATTGAGTCGGCCACGCCACACCATAAGTGAACAAGTACATGTACTTATGTATGTAAGCATAAAATGGTATTTTGAACTGAGGGGGAACAAATAATCAACCAAATTGCAGTGAAATTTAAAAAAATTAAGATTTGATTCTAATAGTTGACAGTTGTAAAACACTTCACCAAAACACTTCACCTATTAAGACCTTTTGTGTTCCATGAAGCTAAACAGATCTGCAAGTTTTAGTAGTCCAATGCGAATGAGGCTTAAAATTGAAAAGTAAACAAGGATTTTAAAAAGTTTGCTGATAGATTTCCCTACCATGGACTATTAGAGCTGAAAGGGTAATTCAGCCATGTGTCACAACACCATGGTTTAAATTCCTAACCTGTAGTATTTCAAGATGTTAGAATCCTCCTTGACATTCTCAGCAGCTCCCATCGCTAACTCTCGGATGCTCTTAGACTTGCTGTTATTCTTCCAGAATAAGACAACCTCCTCCTCCTCTTCTATGGTATAGACTGGCTCTGTGCTACCATCATCTGCTTCAACCTCCATCTCAACTTCCATCTGGGTTCTTACCAACCTGGATGACAGGAAGTAAGCACTTTATGATTGAAGGTGTTTCTTATAAAAAAGCGGGTACCTCAACATAATCCTTAAAAAACATTTTTGCCATTTCTTCTTTCCAAACATACTACAAACATTTTCCATCTAACACGTTTTCCGTGAAGTGGTTGAAAATAAAGCATTCGACTAAAGTTGAAGCAATCTGCTCAAGCTAGAAGTGCAATATAAGGAAGCTACAGTTAAGATGGAGTTTGATCCAATCAAGTTAAGTGGTCAAATGAACTGTTTAACATACCCTTTATATTCTACATAACATTTGCCAGTAAGATACCCAAACATTGGGAAAATCATATACAGAACTTTCACAGTACTATAAGGTTAGATGCATTCTCCACATGATATCATCATTGCAGGGTTGGCTAACTTAAATTGTTTAATAACTACAGAGGATGATATAGAATGATCAGACAGTAAGAGGGTTGATTGTATCATATTGCATGCTGACATAGTGCATTTATCCTTCAATTCCATGTCAATGATTTTGAAAGGTCAGCCAACAGGAGGGTCAATAACTTAAAGGGAAGGTACACGTTTGGTAATTACTAAAAACAAATATTAACTTAAAAACGGACATGGTAACGGGCATTGGAGAGCTGTTGATAGCATTAAACTTTGTGGGAAAAGACTGCCTCTGAAAAAATGTAGTTTCTGAAAAAGAAGTAATTTCTCACTAACATATTAAATTCTAGCTATATGTCTTTTATTCCTATCTGAATGCACACAAATTCGTCCAACCACTGAACAAGGGTGTTTTTTTCTCTCATCATTTTCTCGCAACTTAGACATGTTAAATGACCGATTTAGCCCAAATTTTCACAGGCTTGTTATTTTATGCTTAAATGATGGGATACACGAAGTGAGAACACTGGTCTTTGACAACTACGAAACGTGTACCATGCCTTTAAAGTTGACTTTCAATATTTCAATTAATTTTTCACCAGACACAATAGTTCATGCCAGGCCTACTGGATGAACAAAAAAACAACTTTTACAAATCTTACTTTGTTTCGATGAGTATATCTGAGTTTCTGTCATTGAGTACTGATTTACAGATGAGTTCTTGCGTGACAGGAATAGCCTGGTTATTCGATACACACAGATCGGAAAGATACTCCAAGAACCTGAGGAAATTAAGTACACAAAACAAAAACCATCAAATAAGATTTTAGATATCACTGGGTGTGATGATGGTTGGGTTTTATCTTCAGTCGCCCTTTTCATACTATTCTATTTTCCAGGGGTGACCCAGGGAATAAACAGTCTTGAAAACATGGCCCATACCACTCTGCAAATGTGAACATTTTCAGGACATCAAGTTAAATGTCAATAATAATAATAAAATAAATAATAATAATAGGTATTTTTAATGCGCCAAATCAATCTAAAAAGATGTTCATGGCGCAGCAGAGACAATGTACACAAAACAATAATGAATATGAACATAACCAGTGAATGATAATTAAAACAACAACATGAGGGAAACCACGACCACGACCAGGCCTGCAGCATTGAGCAAATCAAAGTCCCGCCAAAGCCGATCTCACTATAACGAGAACGTGCAGGCCAAGCCGAGCGATACCGGACACACCCTAAAACATAGTATTAAAAATCAATATGCAAAGTAACAATTATAGAAAACATACAAAAATTAACAATAGAAAGCAACAAACCTATGCATTTAAGAAATACATCTTGAAAAGGTGAGTTTTCAGGGAATTTTTTAACTTGTGTACATTGGAAATGTTTGTTCCAGAGAGAAGATCTAGCAACCTCTGTTTTCTCTGTTTTCTCTCTGTTTATTAAGCCCCTTTCACACGAGAGCAATTTAGCAAGGGTCCCTTGCTAAATTGTAGCATGACAATAATTTTTGGAGTGTCCAGGGTCCTTTGTCAAAGCTTGTCCAACATTGCTACATTTTGTCGGTGGTCCGGACCTACGACAAAATCTTACACTGGCGGAAGTTTTGACCAAGTACGTGGGCTACACCATCGTGTGAAAGGAAACCTTGTTTATTGAGCGACGACCTAGGTGAAAATGCCCATATAGCGCATGCTATTGTGGGTGCTATCTTGTCCAACTACGGTGATAAGGATTACCAATTCGTCATATCACTCTCATAAGGGTAGAAATCAGTCACACATAGTGATAACAAATAAACAATCCACGCTCGTAAATTTTGTAGCAAGGGACCCTGGCTTCATTTTTGCCGTGTGCGGTGCAATTTGTAAAATCTTACAACCATGCTACAATTAAGCAATGGACCCTTGCTAAATTGCTCTCGTGTGAAAGGGGCTTTAGGGAGCATCCTTGGAGAATTTTGTGAGAAGAATGTCCAAACATTTTCCACTATTTAAACAGCAGTATATTTGCCATTTAGAAGGGTCGCCAGAGTTGCAGAAGAGGGTACGTGTAGTTCATTCCTAATCAAACAGACACTTAGCCTTAACATTTTATTTATTCAAACATACGCCAGTCTATTTTTGTTTAAAATGCAACATTGCATTTTTTTTTGTAATGTATTTTTAAGGAATTTAATTCCATTTCAGTGTAGTTTAATTCAGTTTATAATTAATATGCTTTTTATTTATTATGTTTATTGTATTTCATGCCAGACAGTGCGTTGAATTTAATTGCTCATTGTATCGCCTTTTATTGGTTTATCTTAATTAATTTTTTATTGCTTTTGAATTTTTTAATTAACTTGTTTTATTGCATGCAAAACTGCACTTTATTGTAGTATGTTTTATTGCAAATCTTTTTAAATTTCAATTTAGATTATTTTTGTTATCCTTTTTATTGGATTCAGATAATTTTCTATGACAAACTAAACTATATTTCATTATGTTTTTGTTTCACATAGCGAGCATTCTTATTTACGGGTTTCCTCAGGCTTGCAAGGTACTGTGATCAAGTTAACTTATGAGAAAAAGTTAAACAACAGAAATGTATTATAATTCTAATAATGCAACTAACTACCACTACTCATACATGTAATAACTCAAGAAAAAGTTAATACATTTTAAGCAACCTACATGTATCCCTCCCACATACTTTGACCCACAACCACATCATTGTTTTATAAATTGGAACAGGGTAACTCCATAGAGTTATATATAAGAACTAGAGGGCGCACTGGTGATGCTGCTTGCACAAACGCGACGAGACCACAAGGAGACACGCGCGCCATTCTGTACGCGCGTTCAATATGAAGTTCTCGTTGGAGTTTGTGTTTATTGAACGCTGTGCGATGCTGTTTTGTCAACTTACAAACTGGCCGACAACAAACGCTGTGCGATGCTGTTTTGTCAACTAATAAAATGGCCCCATGCGCGCATGCTGGGCCACACGAAAAGGCCAGTGCGCCCTCTAGTTCTTATATACAACTCTATGGCTAACTCAGAGAGGTGTGCGATAACACTATGTTCTGAAAAGAGCTGACTCAATATTTTGATTAGTATGCTCTGATCGTCTTCAGGCATTTTTTGATGGGATGTGATAAGCTGTCGAAAAAAAAAACCTAAACAATGATTTTTTTTTGCATTTTCTTTTTAATTTGATCTTAGTGATACAATATTTTTATACAAATGTTTTGATTTTGTTTTGAATCTTTTTTTTCCCTTAATTTTTTTTTTGGGGGGTGGGGTTTATAAAAAAGTTAAATATAGGTTAAAAAATGATAAATCACATCCCTGAATTATCACAAACTGTTAGACTAACCTGCACTCTCCATTCTTGCGTACTAGATTGACGAATGTCTCAATCTCAGTAGCTGTGATGTGCTTCTCAAGCAGTTTACGATTGTTGTGTAGCAGAGCGGTAATGGTGTCTTCAGCAAGAACATCATAACCAATCTGCTTCTGCATGAAGCCAAACTGCTTAGCGATGTATTCCTGTCAAGACAAACAATGTTGTTTATCTTCTAGTTCATGGATGAGTGTAGAGAGGTTTAAAAGTAATTACACTTTAAAGGCACTGGACATTATCGGTAGTTAATTAAAAATAATTATGAACATAATAACTCACTTGGTAACGAGTAATGGGGAGCTGTTGATAGTATATTATTGATCAGTATTTATGACTTTGACATTGTTTTTTAACTTTTATATCTCGTCTTTTAAAATGGTTGTTTAACTTTATGCCAGCGTTATGTATCTAGATTTCCTTAAATTAATTTACTGTGTATTACTTTGATTTGTATAAATTTTGTCTGGTCCAGACTTTTATTATTGTTCTTTTCCAGCGCATTGAGGCGGATTCTTTTGCCCTTTACAAATTTCTCTTTATTATCATTACTATTATTTTAAAAAACAAATTGAGAAACGTCTTTCTCTGAAGTAACATAGTTTTTGAAAAAGAGGTTGTTTCTTTATCTAATAATAACAGGCCTGAGGCTTTTTGTAGGCATCTGAAAGCAAACAAATTTGTTCAACAAGAGTGATTTTCTTCCATTATTCTAGATTATTTTTAGGGGCTCCAATTGGGGTGCACCTATATGTCTGGTGAATAAAAAGGATCTTGATCTTAACCTGATTCTTCCTGTAGGCTTGCTGAGACAATCTGAGGATGCGATAGGAGATACGGCAGATGTGACGATACGGAGCGTGTCTTGGATCGGCTAACTCCTCCATCTTCAGCATCGCTCCATCTCCGTTATCAGTGAAGGGAGCTTTTAGAATCTTAAAGATCTGATGACGGAAATGATGACAATGAGAAATTAACAAGCATGTACAAAAGAACTTTAACTAGTAAAGTTGCAGGAATGACCATTATGTGAATCTCTTTGGCAACAGTGTTGGCTCCAAAAGAGATGAATACATGGTTGTATCAGCAAGTTCACTGATTATAATTAGTTCTACACAACTAATTTTCTACACAACGCAACCAAGTAAAACATCACTCAAAGGTAATTTCGTTTTTGTACAATTGTACAATTGTATTACACTGACAATAACAGTTATTTGTGTTAACATACATGTACACCTGCAACAGCTTATGTTTCTTTTGTCTTTTCCTTTTTTGGTTTAATTTATCAAATAAAAAGACAAGGGACTAGACATTATTTGGTTAACAATGTTTACAATGATACAACAAAATTGTTTACTTTTGTAAAATGTTTTATATGAGAGATCACCATTACAAGGACAGATGGCCACTTAAAGGTGAGGGCTATATTTAACTGATTTGGGCTGTCAACCAAATCAACTGCCACCTAGGGCACGTTGCCAGCTACTCCTGTGGCTGTAACAGGGTTACCTCCTTCACAGCCCATAATGATGTAGGCATTGGTATCATCCACTAGGAACCTGGCTGGTAGAGCGGAGAGCACTAACTTTGCAACTTTTCTGAAGCAATTATGGTAAAGTTCCTTGCTCAAGTGTCATGAGCGGGAAATCAAACCCATACTCTGCTGCTGACAACACCAGAGCTCGAGTCGGGTGAACAAGACTGCTCGGCCAGAACACAAAATAGCATGTACTCCTGCAAGAGCAGTTTTCCCCCTATTGACCCAATTCACCTGCATCATCATCAGAAATATCTTGGAGCCGCCATACCGGTGGGCAATGTAACTGTGGGTTATTCAGTGAAGTAAGCATTTTAGACGACGCAGCGTTTACATGTAAAACTTATGCCAACCAAAATGGTGAGAGTGGCACAGTCGCCGCGTGTGACGTGCGTGCAAGGGGTCAAAATTTGTCAGAGGTAGCTTACTGCGGTAATGAATTTGCTTTACCTGTTTTAGGATATCTTGTTCTCTCATGAGTTTCTGTCTGTCTCTATCAGGGTTCTGAACCACTACACACAATGCATCACCTCCATTATTAGGCAACATGGAGACAAAGTACACCAAGTCTGTCAACAGCTGAGTCACAAACCTATACAAAAGGTGAAGTGAAATACATCAATTAAAGGGAAGGTACACATTTGGTAATTACTCAAAACAAATATTAACTTAAAAACCGACTTGGTAACGAGCATTGGAGAGCTGTTAATACATGTAGTATAAAACATTGTGGGAAACGACTCCCTCTGAAGTAACATAGTTTTTGAGAAAGGGGTAATTTCTCACTAAAATAATAAATTCGTCCTCCAAAAGTATTTTTCATTCATCATTTTCTCGCAACTTCGATGACCAATTAGGCCCAGATTTGTACAGGCTTGTTGATTTATGCTTATGATGGGAAACACCAAGTGAGAACAATGGTCTTTGACAATTACCAAACGTGTACAGTGCCTTTAAAGGTATATCATTGGTTATTCCAATGAGCTAAGCTCTGAATATGTCATTCGCTGTATAATAAAAATTTAAACATTTTTAAAAAATAGTAAAAATGTAAAGTTTTTTTATTTTATTATTTTGACTAATAATTGCAAAAATATTAACAAACAGTTATTTCAGTGTTTAGAAATTTCTAATTGCCGAACTACATTGTTCTCTGGAGGTTGGTCACCTGTAGGTATGATATTTAGAATCAGAGAGCTTTCAGATGGAAATATTTCTCTTGAGAATTGGAACTTGTATTAACTTGATATTTAATGAGCTTTCAAATGGAAATATTTTTTTTGAGGATTGGTACTGGTATGAACTTAAGATTAAGTGAGCCGTCAGATGGAAACATTTCTCTTGAAATTTGGTTCTTGTAAGGAACTAAGAATCAGTGAGCTTTCCGATTGAAATATTTGTCTTGAGAACTGGTACGATAACTGAGCTTTCAGATTGAAACAAATAATTTTCTAGTTCTGAGTAAACGCTTCTATCATGAGGTCAATACAAGCCCATAATGAACTAAAACATCAAAGCGTAACACAAATGTTTGTAATGATATTTTAAAACCACAAAACAGAAATGTAGGTCATTGATGAACATCAAAGGGCATATAATCAAGAGACTAGACTAGAGTGTGTGGAGCTGTATGGATGTAGAACATTGTTTACGCAAAGGTTTGACAGGTAATGTTAGTGTTCTCCCATGCACAAGCTAGAGTATCAGGCCGATATGTGCAGTTTGAGTACCGATACGCACAAAATTATATTAAAAAAAAAATAGTATTATATTTAAAATAACAGAAAATTTAGAGAAAATCATAAAAAAATGTTCCAGATTGTATAGTAGGGCTTGCAAACCAAAACAAACACCGTAGAAAACATCCCAAAGACATTGTCTCAATCCAGCACCCTTTTGCCAAAGTTCATAGTGCCCTTTTCATTTGTAATCAAGTTCAAGATTTAAATACAGATACACTAATGGAAACAAAAATATCAGAGTTGAAGGTCAGAGAGTGGGTCTGGCAGAGGAATCAAGGATATGTTTGGAAGGATATTGTAATACCCCTACGGATTAGCGTACTTTTAACTACAGAGCACTGTACTTAAAAGTCTATTAAACAGGATGTAGCCATTGGGATGTCAACCTCAATCAGAAAATAATTACATCAAATTTATAATTAGGTCCAATCTTATGTAGGTCAAGACTTGGGCCCAATTTCATAAAGTTGGTTAGCAGAAAATTCTGCTTTGCACATTCCTTTGCTAAACTAGAAATGAGTGGGGTACCATTCACAGAAATGGTAAATATATGGTATTTTCACTGGTAACCTATTTTTTCACAAGTTTTTTGTGCCTGCAGGCTTTATGAAATTGGTGCTTACTGAATGAAAATGACAGAAAAATGCAAATCTATCGTGAATGTGCATGCTGGCTGCCTAATTCTTTTGCTAACCTGTGAAATACGCTTACACTCAAGCAAATTATTCTGCTGCCAGTTAACACAAGTATCTGTTTACCGTTAAGCAGCACTCTGAAATTGGCCCCTGTTTATCGAGAATCTCTTCTTCTTTTTTTAACCCCTTCAAGAAGCCCGACTAACTAACCTTCTTTCATTCTGTGTAATAGAGCTCTTCTCTAGCTTGGAAGCGATTGCTGACAGCACCTTGTTTGCATCATTAGCAAAGTCTAGATCCCTGACTTCAGCAGGAGGTACAGGTATAATTGCAAAAGCCTCACGATCTTCACGTATCTGTGCTGTACCAACCTGGAAGACAATCACAACAGATTTGAGAGAATACACATCTTGTAAAGTGCTAAAAATAATGAAAACAAACTCAAGAGTGCTAAAACAAATAATATACACGAAAGAAACACACCCCTGTAATCCCTTATATTGCAACCAAAACATATTGTGAACATAGTTTTCAATTCCCTGCACCATAAACGGTGAAACAAGGTCCGTCTACACATCAAACAAGACTCTTCTCAAACCATTTATTGCATTTTATACCACAGGTACTTTTGGTTTGTGAGGAGTTTGTACCACCTGTATGTATTTTTTTAAATTGTTACTGGTTTTGAATGTCTGTCACACACAAAATGCGCCTGCAACCGTGAACCTCATATTATCCCTCTTGTGTTTAAACTCTAACTTTTTGGCAGCAGCTCCCATTGGTTTTGTACATGTTTTCCAATTGTGGACCTTTCCAGAAACATGGACTCTACTGTCCTCTTGTGTTATCGGTACCTGTTTGAATGTGTTTACATGTACTACATGTACTCACACAAACTGCCTTTATCAGAGGCAGAACATACCTTAAGCATGACAGGTTTATCCTCTCCCTTGTCCAGTGGAATGGATGTACTATGCACCCAAGTATTGGTACAAAGGTGACGCAGGCGAACATAAGAACTCCTGTACAAAAAGAAAACAGTTTTAAGAATCATGACAAATAATTACTGCGATTCAGTAGACCCATCATAACAAAATACATAAGAATTAGGGGGAAAAGGTATGTGGTATTCTCCCTTAACAGTGGTCTGCCCGGTAAATGCTAATTAAAACACCTCAGGAACAGTCAAAATTTGTATAACACAAATATTTTGTACACAACATTTTTGTATAAATTTAAAAAAAATATATATATGTTTATAATCGTTTTTTGAATTGTTAATGTATCATTAAAAACTGTTTCCCCCTAATGGTTGGTGATATTGAAAAGAAATAAAAAATTAAAAAATATAAAAATCTGTGGAAGTGCTTCTCACTAGTAATGTAAAACAGTGATTGTTCCCATGGGTGACTTTGGAAGGCTAGGTGGCAGCAGACTTTTCCATTGTTAACGTAGGTCTGAGCATGCGCACATTAATGAAAACAATGGCTGTACCTAGTAAGTCTGCTACCAACCTAGTGCCTCAAAAGTCCCACATTACGATTGCCAGACAGATGACAATGTTGTCAGGAAACCACATGCAAACCACACTTTATGTCAGTGAACTACATGACAGCTTAAGATAGAAATCTTATCATGCTACACACCTTGGAACCATTGAGTCACCTCCCTGCAGAGTCGTTGGATCCAGCTCAAATATGGAAGCGATATCATTGCCATGGTTAATGGGCACCACTTGGTATACAGTGCCACCATGGGGTCCACGAAGCTTCTCTCGTGTAGTGTCTTTAGCTGAATCATTGTCAGCCTAAGATATGGAAAGAATCATTGTGGGAGATTTAGATAAAACCACTCTATAAAGTATATTTTATAGGATGCACTTAGAAACATCTTGAACAATACAGGGCTTATTAATTTTGGTCTACCCATACACCGATGTGTGTTAGCACTGTATACTCAGTACTTGATCTTTTCACCGCACCACCTGCCCAAGGCCAGTGGTTTTGGTGTTGGACCAGTAAACTCAAGACAAGACAAAATTCCGGTGATCTTGTTTGTTTTTTCTTTCGTAATTCAACATCTTTGTTTCAATCCTGCCGAGTTTCACCCATAAAATAGAGGAGATAAATCTTCTCTTAGTATCCTTGTTTAAAAATAAAACAGTTCTCAATTTAATTCTAGTCTCTTCTCACTTTGATTCTAGTATTGTAAATAAAATGTTGACAAAATCTTTGTTTGAAGGTGCCAGTCAGAAAGTATTCAACCTGTAACTGCACTAGACCACTCAAATGTCTGCCCTACATGATGGCGTCTGTGCGCGTGTGCGTGGGTGTGTGCCTGCATGTGCCGTAGAAATCAAACGGGAATTGCTGCAAGATACATACATATGTTGATTCTAGTCTTGTAAATAAAATGTTGTCAAAATCTTTGTTTAAGGTGCCAGTCAGAAAGTATTCAACCTGTTACTGCAATAGACCGCTCAAATATCTGCCCTACAAGATGGCGTCTGTGCGCGTGTGCGTGGGTGTGTGCCTGCATGTGCCGTAGAAATCAAACAGGAATTGCTGCAAGATACATACATATGTTGATTCTAGTCTTGTAAATAAAATGTTGTCAATATCTTTGTTTAAGGTGCCAGTCAGAAAGTATTCAACCTGTAACTGCAATAGATCGCTGAAATATCTGCCCTACAAGATGGCGTCTGTGCGCGTGTGCGTGGGTGTGTGCCTGCATGTGCCGTAGAAATCAAACGGGAATTGCTGCAAGATACATACTTCATTGATGTACGCGTTTGGACGCGCATACGGTTTGACCAACAAGATGGCGACTTTCATTGCAACAAAGGGGGTTATTCAATACGGTCTATATAACCATGATCTGTTACTTTTCCAAATTGGAATCTAAAATGAAATATCCACTTTGAACAATAAGTGTTTACCTCTGCAGCAAGGTATTGTCCAGTTGCAAGATGCTTGAATCTGAAGAGACTATTCCAGTGACCGGCACCACCACGGCAGGGATCATGTTGTACAACCTGGTATATCAATCACAACAAAAACATCATAAAGTTAGCTTTTATACAATTCCAACCCAATAGTAGCAGGGGTCAAAATAACCTACGACACCCATCAATTGCCGTGGTGCCCTGTGCTTTTTCTGTTCGGCTTTTCCTGTAAACTCATGTCCCAAGTTAACGCTTTGTTTCACTGCTAATTTCAACAAATTAAATACAAAATGAAATTGTATTTCTTTGGGTCTTTTTATATCCAAGAATTAATAGAACACAAAATAAGAACAATTATTTCACATGAAAATACAGTCTCCATTCGACTTGTTTTTGAGAATGTGAGACTTCCACAATCTATAAATACAGGAAAACAGCACATTGATCTTCTTGTTTACAGCTGTTCGAGCTTGTGAAGATTCACTAAACTCATGATTTAATTGAAGTAATTGTTGTCTGATCAACCTCAGTTGAATGGATTAGGAACTGGACAGGCTCTAACAGCGAATGAAGGGAGAACTCAATAAAAATTCAATGTGCACAATCGGTCCCTTCAGTTGTCATGGTGACCTGTATCATTTACTCTGTTAATGTAGTTTACTAGCCATATCCCTTTAGAGACCATATCGGCGGCAAGCCGCTTGTACCAATGCCCAGGGCGGCCCAAAAACGGCTGCAATATTTTATAAACTTTTGCTCGAACTATGGGGTAAAAGAAAAGGTACATGTATTAGACCAAATTTACATTTCCAATGTTTCGCATGTTAAAAGAATGCACAACCCGGAAAACAAAACAATGTGTTTTTGTTTCTTATTATTTTTCCTGATATTTTTTTCTGAGAAATAACAGTGCAAAAAAACAACAAGATTAGCAATGTCTGGACGTACATGTACATGTATGGTGAATGAGTATAAAGAAATGAATGGTCTGAAGGGTGAACAGTGTGCGTAAATGTTTGTGCCACAATTGCACCTACAATACTTATGCCATATCCAAGTTCAAAATTGACAAAAACAGATGAAACACACTTAAGTGACAGAATCCATTAAATATGACATCCATTAATATTTTTATTGATTGCTGAGGTTGATTGCCTGAATGCCGGCAAAAGGCAATGTTCATGTACGTTCCCATGTCCATTGAAATTTGTAAATCACAAAATGCCTTTATGATATTTGGTCCCTTGGAACAAAGTAGGCCCTACTGACATTTCATTGAGAACAAGGGCAGAACTACTATGGGGGACGAATTAGAAGATTATCAAGGCTAATTAATCACAATTTTTCTTATTTTTCCCAAGGGCAAAAGAAAAACACACCAGAAATCAGACTTAAGTTGAAAGAACATTACATGGCGTAGCCTATGCCTGCTTTTCTTGACTAAAGATGAACACTATTTATTACTCCCATCTTCTTTAAAATTATTGCAATTTAAATTTTAATATATTTTTGTATGACTATTTATTGATTAATTGTTTTGTTCTATTTTTAAGAAGAACACTAGTAATTGTGTTTTACATTAACAATATTTTTACCACCATGGGGCTTAAACCTTGAATTTTGCATATAAAGAGTAAATCTGCCAATTAAAAAAAAAAATCGATCTATGTAATTAGCACTTAAGATAATATAATTAGTTGTTGCAAATGGCCTACCAACCAAAATGACACAATGATAAAAAAAAAAGTTAATGGCCTGACATTTCAACCTGAAGACTTCGAGAAAGACTCTGGTTAGGTTGTCACACCAGGCCATTAACTACTTTTCTTTTTTCAATAAACATTCCAAAGTTACATCTTGATATCTGTACATAATATAAGATAGCAGAGGACATTAAATCACATCTCATTATGTAACAGTCCTTACCTAATAACATAGACGGAGTTTTACATAATTGGACGAACCAAAGCTCTTTGTTGTTTGTTATGGGAGTTGTTTTATTTGCTCTTCGTGTTTCGCCACATTTATAAATTTGAAGTGTTCATTTTTGTATAGTATTTTTAATTTTACTTAAGTGCTGTGGAGAGAATAATGTGTACATGGTCACCTCATGATGGACACGAGTTGTACATAGATGTATATGAAATTTTCAATCATTTATGTAATAATAATAACGAAACTTATATAGCGCAAAAGATGCTCAAGGCGCTTCACAGAGATACAATTTAAAAATATTAAAAATCTAAGGCCCAACAGAATTTATCTAAGGAATAAACCAAATTATGAAAACAATTCAAAGAAATTTAGCTATTTCAAAGAGAACCATGTACATCCCTAGGCATGTATGCTAGATGGGATACTTCTTGAAAAGGTGCATCTACTTATGTAGTTTGCCATCACTGATTGTTGATTGCCACATAAGATACAGGTTCCTTCAAAATCCTTCTTAATCCTGTTCAAGATTCATCAATTCATCTTAGATGTCAAGGAACCCTATGGATGAGGATGTTTTCCTACAATCAGATTGACTTGAATGCTGAATGTTGATTGATACCATGCATTTCAATGCAACTTTCCATTACAGTCTATGTTTAGATGACCTTCATAAGGGGACTTGAAGCCATTATACACTTTCGGCACAGGAACAAAAAAAAAGAAAAAGTTCACAGATTTACAAATAACTTACAGGGTTTACAGAAGGTAATAGTGAAAAATTTCTCTTGAAATATTATTCCATGAAATGCTTTACTTTTGGAGAAAACATTAAAACAATTATCAGTCTCGTTGTCGAGAAATACAGATTTACTTTAAACACATGTCATGACATGGCGAAATGAGCAGAAACAAGAATTGGTTTTCCCCGTTATTTTCTCCCAACTCCGATGACCGATTGAGCCTAAATTTTTGACAGGTTTGTTATTTTTTATATCAGTTGTGATACACGAAGTGAAGGCCTTTTGGACAATACTGTTTACCGAAAGTGTCCAATGGCTTTAACAAACTCCCACAAGGGGATGATATAACACCAAGCTGGCAATAATAATAAATAACTAGCGGATTGCCGCGCTTCGCGCGGCACCCCGCTAGGATATAAAAATCCTTTACACAAATATTTTGAAATGTGGGTGAGGGTGTTATACGCCTCTCTCAATATTTATGCATGGCGTCATAATTCTAACCCAAATTTCGCACGTCCACCACTACTTGCAGTGGCTGTACCCACCTCGTTTTGGGTTAGACGACGTACCTTATGCATCTAGAAACTATAAGGCTCCCCCGTGATCCTTAAAGGGGTCTAATATGTTGGGCCTCCCTAACGTTACACGTTTTTCAAATCAGCGTTGATAGGTGAAACTGACCGTTAGCCAGCAATAACTAAAGTTTCTTTTGTACTACACTACCAAAACTTTCTCCACACACTCAATATACATTCATAATGCTTGCATTTCCTTGTTAAAAAACATCGTCAAAAATGACATTTTTACGTCCCACGAAACAGAGCGTTGCTACAGCACTATAAGTAAAGCGAGTTTTTGGAACATGCTGTGTGCCACAAATTTAATTGTGGACAAAAAGTGTTTCAAAATGCATCAAAAACCTCCTCAGAATAATTAAAACTCACTGGAGGTACAAAGGAGATGTTGATGGTTAATGTGGAGGTTCGATTGTGTCAGATTATATCCTTCCAAACTTGAAAAAAATAGACTAAAAATGATGTCCAAAATCAATCGCTCACTTCTTCTGCCTGTTGTGTCTTCGCTAGTGGAGCGCATTTCAACGAATTTGCTAAAAGAATCGGAACAAACTTGTGCGCAATAAGCGTTTTGCGCTCTGCCGAATTTGAGCTGAACCTACTGGATGAGCAAAAGCGTGCGCAATCTACAAATTTGCGCTCTGTTTGTACAAATTTTGTACAAAAAATGTTGTTAATTTTTTTTTTCCCGATCTCGCCCCAATAATGGTTGATGTGCGTGTGAGCGTGAGACAGAGCCCAAATGCGTGAGTCTCACGCCTAATGCGTGAGACTTGGCAGGTCTGGTTTTGTTTTATTGTCACTTTGGGCTTATTGCATCTCGCGAAATTTGAACGACAAACGACACAATTTCTGATCGCGTTCATGTTCACGCTGCTCTAGGAACAAACCTCCATATATCCCATATCTCTGGAACCCTATATCGTACAAACTAAATAAAAACGATAAACTCGTCCCCACTCCTTAATTTTCTCTAACTTATTTCACTTTCAGAAAGCATGTCAAGTCATGTTTAGGGTTTGTTACGTCCAGTTTGGGTCAATAGACAAACTCCTAAAAATGTACCCCATTCAGCCGCACGAGGTCTCTTTTGTTAATATTATCTCCATCAGTAACCAACCCGACGGGCCGATGGCTAAATTAGGCTTCAAAATGGATTTGGCAAAATGTACATTCTGAGACCTGACCGACACACTGCTCTAACCAATTTTGTGAATGGACTTATTCAAAAGGAAACTTAATGTCGTTTTGCTTAACAACTTTGACCAAATGCAAAGCAAAGTTCTTGTTTTACAGCTTCAAAACAGCCTTTGACGTACGTGTTTAAGTTTCACCATAGAGTAAGGAATGGTTTTACAATTCTACCTCCATGGTTAAACTCTGAAACTGCAACATTATACCTCCATGAACAGACCGTATTCTAAAACGGTATTCATGTACCCATTTGAGTTTACTGGCAAAAGGTCCAAAGTCGCCACCCACTGTCAACCTAAAGTGATCCCATGGCGACCTTCTTCACCAAGCAACAGGTGGCCTGTCTCAAACCAGACAACACACCACTCACAATACACTGACCAGAATGGCTCTTTGTGTAAGGCCCCCCCCCCCCACCCCCAAAATGTTATTAATGGTAAAGTTCCCTTAGACACCTTCCAACCTATAGCCGGCCCTACCCAATGTTTCCAAATTATTAAGCTTCCGTTTGATCCCATCCTTGTTCATCATGATAATTCTCATGCCGTTTGGAAGTGAATGTTTTTTTATAAATATTCTCCATTTAATCTTTTCAACAAATGAGTCACCAGTCAGAAGGATTTCTAGGAAGTCTGATAACAACGTAGACCAGTGGTTTACACATGTCGCCTGCGAAACATCAATTTACGGTACTTCATCCATTCAATGCAAATTCGGTCAAATTCGTGAGATTGGTTTCGGTTTTGTCCTGGCACCCAGCCTCTTCGACCCTTTCGACCCTGCGCGGCAATGAATGAACCAATCCGGAGAACCTTGCTTAGTACAACACGAAAGTAACCTGACCAAAAAGGGCGGATCGAATGGCGGGTGGGCGGGCAACGGGGAATGAATGAACCAATCCGGAGCACCATCTGCGAAACACTGTCCAATGAGTCGCCTGTCAGAAAGATTTCTAGGAAGTCTGGTAACAACATCGACCAGTGGTTGACGCACGGTCGCGCCCAAACTTCCTCCAATCACATGACTTGTAAGTGCGAGTTTGGATCCGGGTTTTGCAGACTTGCAACCCGACGTCTGAAACCACACAAACGTATTGAATTCCACAAAAACAACCGTGTTGGATTCCACAAGGATGCCATACCACTGGACCTTCTAATTTTCAATCCAAGATGGCGCAGGTTACGCTTTTAATAGTATAGATAACAAGTTAATAACCTGCTTCCTGTGTATCGGACCGATAGACTCTCATATAAACATACCCCTCTTGCATGCTCTGCCCTCAGCCGCCCTCTTATTTATTATTATTTTTCTTGTTTGTGTTACCTTATTCAGTTAATTTAGTTATTTAATTTAATCTATTTATTTATGTTATTTTGTATTTAATTTATTAATGTCTTGGTTTTGTTTATAACCTGATAACTGTTTTTCCGTTAATGTTCTTTCTTGTGCTATTGTAACTTTGGTTCGTGTGTACTGGTCAAATAAATAATAATAATAATAACATTGGTTTAACATCTCTATGATTATGAATTGCATAAGTCAGGTAGTTGTGATTCAGTATCTAGACAACAATCACAATTCTAGTCATTGTGAAATCAGCAGTTAGCTTGTATGAGAAGGGAATCTGTAGAGAGTGTCCGAGAAGCATAATATTACATTACATCACCAAAAGTCCCGCTTGACCTGATGGTAGCTGATAATAACAACCTTGTGATGTAATAGAACAACCACAGAACTCATTGACTGTCAATGACAGCAAAAGGTCAGATATGATTGATTAACTGAATTGAAAAAAAATATCTTCAGAATAATTTCTACTTTGTGTTCATCTTGGTTTAAAAACCTCTACTGTGCATTAGCATTCTTTATGGCTTTCTCTTGATGTGATTTGTGACAGGAAAAAAATACATATATCGGCCGAAATTAAACCATAACCACACGCAATTCGCAGGTATCGACCCGGTCTGCTAGATTGTGCATGCTACATGTAGGCAGTAGTTCTTCTGAAGGAAGGAGGTTGACATATAGTTCCAATTAACAATACATGTAGAAGGCAACCATCACATTTTCCAGGGGTCCATGTAGCGTTCATGTCATTTACACATCACAACTACTCTCCAAGTCAAACAAAACATGTTTTTGTCACAGGAGTTAGAATTGCCCACTATATTTTAGTAAATCAATCTGTGGAAATGGCATTCAGTCCCTAAACCTCAGGTGCTAATTAGAGTCAGACAGTAAATAGCATCCCTTAACACATACACAATTTTGTTTTAATGGTAAGATCATTTTTGTGGCATACATGTATGTACATGTACATCTAAGTCTTAGATGTGGACAAATCATGATTCATAAATACTTTTCCATTCTAATTAGTCGAGAGGGCCTCACGTGGGGGTGTTTAAATGGATGATATAACACTAGTAAAAAGTATATAAATATGGGCGTGACACGCGAGCTTGCACCTGTGCTTACAAGACAGTTTATTCATTCCTATTGGTCGAGAGCAACGGCTGGAGCACCTGTGCCACATCACGCGATACGCGTAACTCGCACCTCAATTTCCTTATAAGGAGTTTTCACCATAATTTACCTCGACTTCGTTTCGGTAAAATTATCAAGAACCAGGCCTCGGTGGGTTTAAACCACTAGTTTAAAACCTCTTCACCAAACATTGATTCCCTTATTTGAAAATACTTTATCCTGAACAGGCCTGCATGCTTCATTTTTGAAAGGGCAAGGGCACCAAGGCATTTTCTCTTTGGCAAAGGGCACCCTATGAGGAAAATGTTAATTTCTACTGGAGCATTTCAAGGGCACCAAGGCAATAGCAAGGGGCAACGGAGGCAATCGCCTCCGTTGCCTCCGTGAAGTATCAGGCCTGCCTGAAGTATAATTTCTAGTTCTAATAATGTGACACTACCCAGCGACACACTACAGACATCAACTCTCAAATAAATTATTGAAAAGTTTATTAAAAAACAATCTTTTATCCTAGAATGTTAAGAATGAGAGTTTATGGCAAGGCCTGTAAAATGTACTGCAAGCATCCCTTGTCCTAAAAAAAAATACATCATAAAACAGAAGTATCGAATGAACTAACACCAACATTTTAAAGAGTGAAAAGGGCATTCTGACAAAAGATTCTTTAATATAATGTTTTGTCAGATGACATCATCATCTGACATTGTACATCTTACATGTACCTACATGTACACATGTACAAGCTGCAGGTGGCAAGCTGGGGCAAATGTCATAAAACCTGTAAAGTATAAGCAGGCATTTCCTGCTTTTAAGTGGCTCTTAGTTAGTTTCAATGTCATAATGCTGCATAACCATTATACAGTACATAGTCGTCTGTTAAGCTGCACTAACTTGCCAGAAGTTTCCAAGTGACACAATGGTGCCAAACTGGTGAACGCACACAGACAAATTGTCTTAATGATTTTGAAAATAGTAAACACAAATACATGTAGTTACACAAACATTGCCCCCGTCTTATCCTTTGAGAAAGACTCTGCTGGGGTCGAAATGTCAGGCCATTAACTTATTGATTGCAATTGATGTTAAAGACAGTGGACACTACTAGTCTTCACAGTTGGTGTATTTTAACATGCATAAAATAACAAACCTGTGAAAATTTGAGCTCGATTGGTCGTCAGAATTGCGAGATACAATGAATGAAAAACACCTCGATTGGTCGTCAGAGTTGCGAGACAATAATGAATGAAAAAACACCCTTGTCACACAAAGTTGTGCGCTATCAGATGCTTGATTTGGAAGACCTCAAATTCTAAAATCAAATTCGTGGAAAATTATATGTACTTCTTTCTCGAAAACTACACTACTTCAGAGGGAGCCGTTTCTCCCAATGTTTTATATTATAACACCCCTTGCAAGTATTCTGCCTGCTCATTGGTTTAGAGCGCGTCACATGACATGTCTTAGTTTTGCTAGACGACGGCCGTGTGATAGTGCGTCGGTTTGCCATGCGCTAGTCCGAAGACTAGCACACGGCGCCGTGCGCTAGTCCGACAGACTAGCACACGGCGTGCAGTACCCGGACGTCCGTTGCGTGTACGAGGATTATAAATTAATAGTCTGTAACCATTTCGGATTGCACGACACTACATGCAACACAGTAAGTAAAAGTGTTTGCAATCTGTATTCGCGTCGTCCGTGGATTGTAGCATTCAGGTCTGTAACTTAATAATATTAGTACAGTATTTAGAAATGTTTGGGGTGTTATAAAACAAATATTGACTGCTTTTACTCGTGCAATGGTTAAAAACTATGACTCCCTCGGTGATCCCCGGAGCGTTCTATTTTCCCGAGGCGAACGCTCCGGGGATCACCTCGGGAGTCATAGTTTTAACCATAGTACTCGAAGCAGTCAATATTTGTATACTATCAACCTCTCCCCATTACTCATTACCAAGTAAGGTTTTATGCTAATAATTATTTTGAGTAATAACCAATAGTGTCCCCTGCCTGTAAAGGGAAGGTACACGCTTGGTAATTACTCAAAACAAACAAATATTTACTTAAAAACTGACTTGGTGACGAGCATTGGAGAGTTGTTGATAGTATAAAACATTGTGGGAAACAGCTCCCTCTGACATAGCATAGATTTTGAGAAAGAGGTAATTTCTTACTAAAATAATAAAAGACTTCTAGCTATAAGTCTTTTATTCCTATCTGAAAGCACACAAATTCGTCCAACAAGGGTGTTTTTTCTTTCATCATTTCACCAACTCTGATGACCAATTGAGCTCAAATTTTCACAGGTTTGTTATTTTATGTATATGTTGAGATACACCAAGTGAGAACAATGGTCTTTGACAATTATCAAAAGTGTTTCTTCCCTTTAAGCAAGACACTTAAAACAAGAACAAAAGTCAGGTTGGCATATTCCAGGAAATGAAAAAGTTAACTTAATATAAGATACAGTCTATTACCCAAGGGCCTTCATATAAACTACCACTGACATGTACGCACACATAAAAAAACCAAATGGATTCGGTGCATTGGATTGCCATGAGGGAATCATTATCTCTCTACACCTAACATCCATCACAAGTCTAATGTCTATTTTATTCATAATAATAAACAAGGTGCTCCATCAAGCTGTCAGACTACTTGCCTGAGGGCTTCTTAATTAGAAGTCAGCTGTTTCTATCAAAGAGAATTAATTCATGTGTCATCAAGGTGTATCTACATGTATACAATTTTTTTTTCCTTCCTCGATGACTTACATGTACAGCCTGAGAACAGCAATGGCTAATGTCAAAGTCTAGTGCGTAGGGCCTAACTAGTGCGTAACTTTCAGACTTGCGCCACTTTATGAAGTGGAGTAAAACTTTTGTGAAATCTATTCCTAAATTTGTGGCACAACTTACGCCATAAATGTTGCCCAAGTGGACTTGGTGTAAATAGTTTTGTGAAATTAGCTGCTGTGTATGCACTTTGTTCAAAATACTAATGCGCATATTCACTCAAGAGTGTTTGCCCTCGTCTTTCGACACATTGTTGAGCCTAGCGGAACATTCTGGCAGTCCAACAGCTAGCGGACATGTGCCAATTAGAGTTTTCTTTAGGCACCTAGGATTCTCAGCGAATGTTTCGCAGGAGTCAAACACTGTTGAACTATTGCGAAATATTCGTTGCAAATTTGTGACGTCAAAACTCGTATCGAATTTGCATTCGCAGGAAGTAGGAACCAGGCTTTAAGAAGTGAGCTGAAAATATCACCTGTATCTTTCTCTCTGTATCTTTCTCACTGTGCACTGGATATCATGTCCCAGAAGGAAACTTCCTCTTCCTTGCATGCAGTGTATCTAAATTTTGCGGCTGTACTGAACCCCCCCCCCCCCCCTTTTCCAGGGCACTCTTCCACCCCGTCAAAATGAGGTGAAACTTTATAACCCGAGGGGTTGTATCAAACTACCTAGAGCAGCACACAGGAAGCAAGCGCTTATTTTCTAGGCCAAAAGCACAAGTGTTTACTACAGCAATGTACGTCATTCAAGAGTCTCTGGCATTTCAAGCAAGCATTTTGGCACAGGAGAGAGTTGTGCCATGTCTCAACGGAGAGATTTATCGGAGGAAACTATTATTGATTATCCTAAAAGTCTTTTAGCTGACAGTAGCGGGTTCATTTCCGTGGATATTTTGGGACCACATAAAGTGCTTGAAAGCGTAGACAGGAATCTTGTTTTCCACACTTGGCTAGAATTCTGCGTATTTTAGAAGTATAAACATGGCTCTCTCTAATAATGTCATCTTTCATAAAATGGAAATGTCAGACATCAACACTTATTTCATTCTGATAATATCCTTGCCCCAGAGGAACTTTAATGAAAATAAACAGTCCGTGAGAAATAGAGACTGAGCAATGCTGCTTTTCCACAGCCAGATGTTCAGTACAGACAACATCAAATGTTAGATCATTGACTAGCACATTATTAACTAAGCATTCTTATTAAAGGCAGTGGACACTATTGGTAATTGTCAAAGACTAGCCTTCACAGTTGGTGTATCTCAACATATGCATAAAATAACAAACGAAGTTGCAAGATAATAATGAAAGAAAAATAACCCTCGTCACACGAAGTTGTGTGCGTTTAGATGGTTGATTTTGAGACCTCAAGTTCTAAATCTGAGGTTTCGAAATCAAATTCGCGGAAAATTACTTCTTTCTCGAAAAAACTATGGCACTTCAGAGGGAGCCGTTTCTCACAATGTTTTGTACCATCAATCTCTCCCCATTACTCGTCACCAAGAAAGGTTTTATGCCAATAATTATTTTGAGTAATTACCAAAAGTGTCCACTGCCTTTAAAGACACTGGACACTAAATAATTGTTCGCATAAAAACTTACTTAGTAATGAGCGATGGAGAGCTGTTGATAGTATAAAACATTGTGAGAAACGGCTCCCCTCTGAAGTAACAGAGCTTTTGAGAAAGAGGTTATTTGTCACTCAAATAATAAAAGACTTCTGCTGAAGCCTTTTACAATGCATATGAAAGCACACACAATTGTGCAACGAGGGTGTTTTTCTTTCATCTTTCTCTTGCAACTTTGATGACCAATCAAGTCAAAAGTTTCACAGACTTGTTATTTTATGCATGTTGGAATACACCAAGTGAGAATACTGGTATTTAAATATCACCAAACGTGTTGATCCAGTGCCTTTAATAATACTTTCATCAAACCAAATTAGTGAACATGTAAAGCAGCATGATAACTAATGAATACATTCCTTAAAGGCAGTGGACACTATTGGTAATTACTCAAAATAATTATTGGCAAAAAACCTTACTTGGTAACAAGTAATGGGGAGAGGTTGATGGTATAAAACATTGTGAGAAATAGCTCCCTCTGAAGTGACCTAGTTTTGGAGAAAGAAGTTATTTTCAAGACCTCAAGTTTAGAACTTGAGGTCTCGAAATCAAGCATCTGAAAGCACACAACTTCGTGTGACAAGGGTGTTTTTTTTCTTTCATAGTTATCTCGCAGCTCTGACGACCGATCGAGCTCAAATTTGAACAGGTTTGTTATTTTATGCATATGTTGAGATACACCAAGTGAGAAGGCTGGTCTTTGACAATTACCAATAGTGTACACTGTCTTTAATGCATCCAACTGTGTTTTTGTTATCAGAGCATAACACCAATCATTACATGTGCCAAACATATGATACATTCTGAGTACTCAACATGTCCTTCACTCATACCCACAGTACATATTAATTTGATTGCAGCACTGCTACAATTTTTCCATTATAAGTCAATCATCACGTATATAGAATGAGGGGACATTGCTTTTACCGTTAGCACATCAATAGGAAGATACCAAAGAGAGATAAGCCAATGCCAGCAGTGAATGACTGATATGCTGTAGGGTGATGAGGACTCTCCCCTACAGACCCCAGTCATGCCAGCGATACCATCATCTTATCTAGCAACAGTCAGCTAGCTTAATTCTAAAAGACTGTACGAGCCTGCAAGTTTTCCAAAATTGAGACCAAAATACATCTGCTGAAACACATAAAGTGACTGAGCACAACAAAATGTTGCTAACCAGTATTAGATCGCATCATCCCAGTGTACATAAATGGGTGCATCCAACTAATTTCCACCCAACCTAAAAAGGTTTTACGCTTTTTGATTTAGAAAAAACAAAATCGTCCTTGTATATCAACAATCACAAAGTACAGTGTAACCTTCAACAAATCTTTGCTTTGTTTTACAGTGTATATATATATATATAAAAAAAAAAAAAAAAAACACAGATCTTAAAATTCATGTTATGTATACCTCTGGAGAATGCCAGTTCCTTGGAGCGCACCTAAATACTTGTTACTTTAAACCACATCAATGTGCATCGTTTCTTGCTTTGCCTAATTCCTCACGGAGCGTTTGTTTCCCAACATGTTGTAATGTCACACAGGAAGAAATGCAAAAACTGAACATAGATCGAGAGGAAACACATGGGAATGGATCCAGGTTCTACGAATGATGAGAGAGATAATGATGGAGGGACTGACTGTAGGGCCTACATGGAAACCCAGGCAGAAAGGTGAATGTCCTGCAAAGTTATTTAGAGTTGATGGACTGCCAAAAGCCTGGCTCATACTTGAATGAGAATGCGATACAAATTTTGACATCACAATTTTGCAACAAAAAATAATTGAAAAGTGCTCAACTCCTGCGAAACATTCGCAGCAAAACGGGCTGTGTGACAGAGTTGCCAACATTTGCATCAGGTCTAAGATCTATCAGAAATACGCTCCATGTTCCTCGAACTCGACTGGTCAGTTATGGGGACAGGGCTTACTCCAACATAGCACCAAGACTCTGGAACTCACTTCCGGTTTACCTCAGACAAATACACAACATCACTCTCTTCCAGCAGAAACTCAAAACACACTTATTCTTGCTTGCTTTCCAACATCTTGACAAAACTTGACCGGCGCCTTTGAATGTTTCTCCTTTTCAGTAAAGTGCGCCCTATAAATGCTGTAGTTTATTATTATTATTATATTAAGAACTACGTTTAAAAAAAAAGGGAAAAAGGTGTCCATAATCAGGGAGATTTTAAAATTTGTTCATCAGAGCAGGAAAAGATTGGTACATTTTCAGGAAACTTTCTGTGGAATCAGGGAGAAATGGCAGCTCTGCTGTGACGTCAAATTTTGTATCGCATTCGCATTCGCAGGAAGTATGCACAAGGCTTTAGACCTAATTCTCTGTATCAAAGGGCACCATCTTCAAGACAAGTCTATCAAATCCTTGGGGAGACTTTGTATTCAAAGTTGTCATTCCTGGGAGAAGTTGATAATGACACAACTAGGTCTACTACATGGTTCAGTCATTTTAAAAGACTTTTAAAAATGTTACTTGATTGGATAATCACTAGGGAAACTGGGTGTTTTGTGATGAAAAAACCCCAAAGGGCTAACAAATTGTGTATTTTATTCTGTCAGGCCTAAAGCCTTTTATTATGCATCTGAAAGCACACAAATTTGTGCATTAAGGGTGTTTTTTCTTTTGTTATTCCTTTGCAACTTTGATAACCAATTGAGTCCTAACTTTCACAGATATGTTATTTAATTTTGTGCATACACTGCACAACTCTGTTTGGCTATCACCAAGTGAGAATACTAGTCTTTGTCAATGACCAAATAAAGAAAAACGCTCCCATCAGCCAGCCATGATATGTGTTACAATCCACCGAACTAGTGTAACAAGAAACAGATGTTCAGTCCAAAGTGAGAGTCTGACCAGCGGCATGAAATCTAAACCGAATTACCTTCAAGTAAACCTCACGGCTTGTATAATTTCTGGCGGATTTCTAATTTAATTATTTCACGATTCAAGTACACAATCTCGGATTAATCTTCTGGTCAGTACAGGGCCAAATTTCATGGCTCTGCTTACCGTAAGCACGGAATCGGCGCTTACAGAAGCAGGGAATTCTGTGCTTACGGCAAGCGTATTTCACGGGCTAGCGGCGAATTTTGGCTTCTGCGCGGCGTACTCCTCGTTACTAGGCATTCTAGGCTTACGAGGCTAGCGCAGAAATTCGGCGCTTGCACGTAAGCGGGGAATCGTGATCGTAAGCGCAGAATTCGGCGGTAAGCAGAGCCATGAAATTGGGCCCAGCTGTGTGCCAATCCTTGATTGAACCTAATAATAATTTCCATTTGTAATTTGTGGCATTAAAATTAAATTAAAACGAAAGACCACATATGAATGTGAGGATTAAGGTTTGTATGATGAAGAAGGGATGGTTCTACCCTTGCTCTATGGTTCTACTAAGGATGAGGTGAACCTAATGTCTATACTCATCTGCTGATTTCGTCATCCTGCTAATTAATAAAGATAATTTGCAAGATCGGTGATGTGAGGTTTCTGATTATTTTCAGGGCTAATTGCATTAAGCAGCTTTACAGTTGATTTTGTGATTACTGTGAGATTTCCATTTGATAGCATTGGTGACTGCCAGCATGGGAAAAGGCTTACCAACCTTCCAGTATTTACTGTAAGCAAATGAGTGACGAAGAATGTTATCCGAGGTGACGGTGCATTTTCCATTTATATTTGAATGAGAAAGGATTTTTGTGCTTTCCCTTTAAAGGATTTGGGTACTTTTTCAAAATGCCATAGATTTACATTAAACTTACAGGGTTTGAAGATAATGTTAGTAAAAAGCTTCCCTTCAAATACTACTTACTGAGGTGCTGTAGTTTTTGAGAAATGAGTATTGTTTTACTCACTTCCCAAAAACTACAGCACCTCAGCACGTAATATTTTCAGGGAAGCTTTCTATTATCATTATCTTCAAACTGTGTAAGTTTAGTCTAAATCTGTGGACATTGTGTTTTTTTTTACTACACAAGTTACATAGACCCTTTAAGCCAATTCTATGTGTATTATTCTTATCACCTACTCAGCAGTCTTCCCCAAGGTTTAAGCCCATGTGCATTCTATCTAACTCTCTTCCTGTATCAGACTGGAGCTACTAGTATGTTTATCTAAACATCATCCTACTATAAATCCATGGTATTAGCATGGAATTTATTCATTATCCATGCTCCTCAACATCCCTCTGATCCAAACACGCTTGGGGAGACAGTTCTTTTTCACATGCTGGACCATCTCTTTGGAAATGCTCTCCCACTGAACCTCAGACTATTAGACACTCCAACTTCAAAACCAATCTGAAAGCTCACTTATTCAGTCTAGGCTCTAAGTACCATCATTAGCAGAGTTCTTTTTTCTACGCACCTGGAGTGTCGTTCTGACAGATATGGCTTATTACAAATGTCCATTATTATTATCATTGTTTCTTGCAGCTTCAACAATGCTTACATATTGGTAACTAATTGATTGCTTAATCACTTGAAACTGTACCACTTTAAATCAATTAATTATTTTGCTAATTGATTTGGCTTTAGTCTTTTTGTTCCCATCCCTATTCCTTGTTCTTCTACATGTATATGTACTTATACATGTCCGTACGTGCAATACCGGTAGTTTGATCTATTATGGTCATTGGCCCACGTGAATATACTTTTAATATGTATTAATTTTAAATGTATTCTGAATTTTTAAATGTCTTTCTGTAATTTCTAAACAATCTATTTATTTTTTTAAATCTCTGTATTTTAAACACAGTTCAGCCTTCGGCTGCGATGTTTGAATGTTTTTAATAAACCAATAATCACAATATGCATGAAATCAGGGGAATAACCTTGACTTCAACAATCCATCAGACTGATTTCCCTCTCCCATCCTTCCTCGGGATAGCTGGAGTAGATTCATCAGTAAATCATTTGCATATCTGACCTCGTTACAGGATGGTACAGAGTTTATATTTAATGAATCATTCTACAGTAATATTGTTAATTATGCTAATTGGCTAAATATGCTAAATTACAAGTCAGGTTGGCTCAGTGGCTTCTCTATCTCCATGCCTTTCACCATGTTTACATCTGTGGACCCCAGATGGAGCTTGCACCAGAGCCTTGATTGTGGATTTGGTTTTTCAACCTGGCTGCGCGGGTTTTCCCTATGGGGTTTTCCTCCCACTCTTAAACTGAAATTTCTTCATTGTCTTCTCTACAAAAAAAAATTGGTTTGATGTTTCCATTAGGGTGCTTTGCCGGCCGACTATACAATTCAGACTGAAATGCTGTCATGAAGCAATTACATGCATGACATGTAAGCAAAGCTCTTTATCAAATTTATTAATCACAGTCATACCAAGAATCAGTAGTGATTCTAAATAAAAAGAATAATAATTATAAATTAGTCTTAATTGTCCTTTAAAAAAAAAAGTAACTTTGCATAACCCAGTAGCCGTCAGCTCAATAATGCTCAGGGTGTTCTACAAAATAGCAACCGCATTGAAACACGAAAATGCAAAGCAAATCAGAGTGCAAGTTTATAAAAACAGTACAAAAGCATCCTTAAAAAGGGTGTTTTTAAGCTTTTCCTGAAACTTGGCTAAGACGGCAAAAGACGCACATCAGACGGGTTCCATAAGGTAGCCAATAAAGACAACCATATCTGCCTAAAATCCATGCTCATGGCACAAAGGGAGATTAGACTTGCACTACTGGGTTGTGTGAGACAGCTTGTTCGTACAGTTGTGATTTTGTTCCTTGGAGTGACAGACGGAGAGGATTCGACCATCAAATGGAGTAGGTTTTTATCATATCTAGGCGCCGCTGCAAAGGTTCTATTAACCTAGGAGAATATAGGTCCCTGGGGCACAATTCGCACAGCACAAAGATTCATCTTAAGATGAGTTGTCAGTATCACCATAGCGATTTGTATTGTGATATCACCTTTTTCTTTTGCAGAGAGTGATTCACAGTTACGATCAATGTTAGCTCTTTGTGAAATCAAGCCGGGTAAATGAAGAGCCATAAGTTCAGAGTAGTAGAAGATCTGCAACATAAGCTACCTGTCTTGATCTGTGGTACAAGATGTAGTAATTGATGTTGCTCTTGAATATTTTTAATTTGTATAATTGCCAGAGGCGGGCAGGACTAGTGAGCGATGCTTATTTTTCTAGTCTCTGTGTTAAGGTTTTAAATTTAAACAATTTTGTTTGCTATTGTCTGTTGCCTTCCTTTCCAGTATTTTACCTCTTGTACATAAATAATAGTTTGTGACACTTATTACTGTATATTCCCCTGTAATTGGTAATATGTAATGCAGTATTTTTGTAACAATTTTTCTGCTATTGACTTTGTCTTTTTATCTTGCTTTGTCTAAGTACACAGTGTTTTGAGGCTGTTTTGACAAATCTCTTTGTTGTTATTAATATTAGTAATATAAAATAAGAAAGTGAACTCTGACCTCGCTTTCCCATAGTGCTTTGGAGCTCGTAGCAGCAGTTGCAGAAACACGTCCCGTTGTCCGCAGGAAGACATAGCTTTTCTTCTTGTATTCATCACATGTCAGAAACTTCTCCTGCTCAGCATGAAAGAGTCTGACAACATCTCCCTGAAAAGAAAACAGTTTAGCCATAGAAATTCAGAATGTCAATGAAGGGGTTTCTGGAACACCAGGGCCAAATCTCATAAAGCTGCTGAAGCAGAAAATAGTGCTCAAAATTGTTCTGTTTAGCAAAAGTAAGCAGAATACCAGTCACAGATTGTGACACGCTATCTTGGCTGGTAACCTTATTTTGGTAAGGATAATTTTGTTGTGCTGAGCTAATTGTTATGCTCAAAGGATTGGGGTACTTTTAGTTTTCCATTAAACTTATGACATTAAAAGGCTTCCCTTAAAATATTGCTTGCTTGGATGCTGTACATGTTGATTTTGAGAAATGAGTAAAACACTGTAACAGAAATATGTATTACATATTAAAATAATGTTCGTGATTTGTTTTACTCATTTCTCAACAACTACAGCACCTCAGTAAGTAATTTTAATAAGCTTTCTACAATCATGATCTTCAAACCAGGTAAGTTTAATGTAAATCTGTGGACATTGGACATGTTTTATGTTTTTTTTTTTTAAAGTACCTACATGTACACCCTTTAAGGGTCATGCAGGTACTAATTTCATAGAGCTTCTTAAAGCAGATAGTGTACAACTGAGCAAACTTCCATTTCATATCGCTGCTAACCGCAAGCACCCAAAAAGACATGCTTAACTTCCAGTGCTTATGTATGAAAATGAATGACAATGCAAATCTATGGTGGATGCGCAAGCTGGCCACCTGTTTTTCTTGCTAACCTGTGAAATACACTTAAACTTTGTAAGCAAATTGTTCTGCTATAGTTAGCACAGCAATTTACTTGCCATTGAGCGGCACTACGAAATTGACCCTAGGTCACACATCATACACATGTACAGTATCATATTTTGTGTGTTTGCTTTCTGAGTTTCAAATCTGGACTGATAGGTTGGAGGAATGAATAATATGAATTACAAATCTAACTAGTACTACATTGTAGGAATCTTACCCCTTTTAAAACTTCATCAAGGTTCTCCTTGTGTTCCATAAACAGCGAAACTTTCCAGCAAGTATTGCAATTAACTGAGTTCACCTGGGAAAAAATAACAATACAAACAATAATGAGTTACCTTTTTAAAGACGTTACTTTGGCATTGTCAATAAAGAATATAATTTGTCTTAACCCCGACAAGGAAATAGTAGCATACTCCATACTTTCCAGAGTCCTGTAAAAAAAAACTACAGGCAAAGGAGATGTATGCACAACTGGACGTGAGGAAATTCTTCTTCTCTAACAGAGAGGGTAGATTCATGGAGTGAGCTACCAGAATAAGTAGTTTCTGCTCCATCTGTAAACTCCTTCCAAAAACAGACTGGACAATCATTGGAAACATGTACCATCATTATTTGACCCGAAGGAGATAACAAATGGCATAAACAGACTAATTCAAATGACCAAATCTATGATTTGACGGAATGATGCACATAACTACCCCTCGATCGATGAACAGGCACGCCCTACAAGCAACGATGGATTTAAGTAAAGTAAGTGACAATGTGTTGTTCTTCGTCCTTTTTTAGATACCTTTTTGCTTTGATCAACAGGTGTTGTCACAAGCGCCATAAAGACTGCCATAATTATTTAGTTTCCTTGTTGCAAATGACCACACACAATGTTGTGTGAAAGAAGATGGCATGCACCTTGTCTTAGCTGAATGTGTTGGCTTTTTAATACAGCTTTTAATATAGCGCCCTCTCTTAGTGGAACAGGACGATGACATAATGGGACATCGCTCTTAACTAAAAATTAACAACAATGGCTTTAATTAAAGACTAACGCGGAGCATTCTACCAGGTCTAGATCCCAACTCATGTGTTACAATATCACAACTAAACTGCTTTCTGATGCCATGTACTTGCTGCTTGATGATCGTTGTTGGATGTAAAAAAAAAAAACCAGAAATGTGGACTGGCCATTCACGGCAGAGACAACAAAAAAGTGGACCCCGTAAGAAAAAACGCAAAACGGGAAAATAAAAAAGCAGAAGTCTCACAGGACTGTTCAAGATAAAATCTTCCCATGACCAAAAATGTCATCAAGATATATGCTTGATGATCGTTGTTGGATGTAAAAAAAAAAAAAACAGAAATGTGGATTGGCCATTCACGATTCACGGCAGAGACAACAAAAAAGTGGACTCCGCATGAAAAAAACGCAAAACCGGAAAATAAAAAAGCATAAGTCTCACAGGACTGTTGAAGATCAAATCTTCCCATGACCAAAAATGTCATCAAGATATACATAATGCTATTAAGGGCAAGCAGCTAATGTAAAAACCTCGAGCACAATATTGATATCATCGGAGCTAAACTACTATATAAATAAACAGAACAAATAATGCAACTGGACAAAATAATAAAGTGGGGACTTGAACATAAATCCTAAATAGAATAAGAAAATTGTATGCAGGTTTAGCTAAAATATAAACAAGCTTCTCAACTCCTCCACAGTATGATCAGGTAATGAAGATAATAGTATAGGCCTAAATACACAAATGTAAAAATAAAACAATGGAAATAAAAGTTAAAAAAACATTAATTCAACTCTTGATTTATTTTTTCTTCCAAGGTCATTCCAGAGCTCAGTGAAGGTCATTGGTGAAGCAAAAGGAAATTTGTGGATTACATCTTTCCCCCACCAAAAATGTCTTCAAGCTACAATACACCATTGTAGATATTGTACAATGGTTGAGATTGTATTCATTTGCGCTGTAGGGATAGCTAATGTAACACCTCTAGCACACTATTGATATCATCACAGTTATTATAGATTCGCTGTCGGTGACATCAAGGCTTTCAAATAATACTTTTTGTTTGTTAACCCTTCAATTAAGTATTGTTTGAAGCTTTGCATTGCATGGTGTGGAGACATAAGAAGAAACTATAAATAAATAGTAAACTTGCGGGAAAAGAGCCGGTTGGGTCTCGACGTTTCAAACAGTATACTTTGCTCGTCTTTAGGAGAATGGACGAGCAGAGTATACTGTTCGAAACGTCGAGACCCAACCGGATCTTTTCAGAACCAACACTCACCCAAAGAGATTTACACATGGTTGTACCTGCAAGTTTGCTGTTTATTTATTGTTTCTTCCTATACATGTAACCCTTCAATTGTTTGAACCATATAATGTAGACGATAAAACTAATATGTGAAGATTTCATTTCACAAGGTGTCCATGTTTTTGAGATAATTTACATTCACATTATCTCAAACACATGGACACCTTGTGAAATGAAATCTTATTGTATCGCCCAAAATCTGGAACAAATATGTCCACGCTGGAAGAATAATCCCAAATAGGAATAAACAACCTGAGTAGCATTACTGACAAGGCTTTTCAGTCTTATGACACATAAACTTTGACCATTTTTCAGAATATGTGGGAAGCAATTTTTTCGAAAAATTTAAACGGTTTTATTTATTTCAAATTGACAGACACTACGCAAATAACATTTCTAGCCAATCAGTGAAGATGGCCATGTTTGTGGCAGCTCCACACCCACCTTTAAATTTTAGGAAAAGATTGTTGATATTTTGTTTTTTTAAAGTCTGAAGCCGTTTATGGTTGGGTCAAACATTGTTCATAAAATTTGATAACGTTTAAAAACAACAAACTAAATGTACAAACTGTACTTGCCTACAATTAACAAGTACCCACCCAACACAAGACCATCTAATCATCAGTATCTACTACATGTAGTCCCTTTAAACTTCTCAAACAACATGCACGACAGACAAGCAAGAACACTGATGTTCAAAAGCACACTCTCCACAATGAAGAGAAAATCTTTAAGAGCATTGTATAATGGAAGAAATTTGTCTTCCTTTGCAACTTATATTGGATAATGGAAGATTGCTTTCAATTGCTTCCTCTTAAAACACGCCAAAGAGATATTCAGCTTTTACCACAGCTTTGGCTCCATAGAGTATTTTGACAACATACCCTTTCAACAACGGCTTCAAACAGGCAAAATATGTACAGTACGTATACTGTACAGTAGACGTATCAGGCAGAATATTTGGTCCTCGGACAAAATATCCTATAAGGAAAATTGTATTGAGTACATGGGCTTTAAATAATAGACATTTCAGGCATTTTTCAGATTTTTTCCAAGAGCAAAAACAAATTCCAAAGTCAGAACAAAGTGGGAATAATATCATGCCTGAATGGCTTGTGACTGTCACCCCTGAACAAAGATAGAATAAATAGGGCAGGGCTCACCCTTTAAAGGATTTGGGTACTTTTTGAAACACAAAACACATTTACTTTCACCTTTTGAAGATAATGATAGTAAAAAGCTTACCTTGAAATATTAGTTGATGAGGTGCTTTAATGTAGTTAATGAGAAATTAGTAAAACAATGTCATGAAAATACATTTTTAAATGCTAAAATAATTTTCGTCTCATGATCACCGAGACAAAAATTACTTTTGTGACATTGTGTTACTAATTTCTCAAAAACTACAAGACATCAGCACATAATATTTTCAGGGAAGCTTTCTACTATCATTATCTTCAAACTGTGTAAGTTTAATGTAAATCTGTGGACACTGTGTTTTTACGCCTACAAAAAGTACATAGACCCTTTAATGCTTCAACGTACATTGTCTAGTAAACACTGCTATGGGCTAGTAAACACCATTTCTCAGTCTGCCCAGTAGGCTACCTACAACTGTGCAACCTACATTTTATATTGTCTTGATTCAAATAATACCAATATTTTATTACCTGGATGGCGGAGAATATTCATAAATATATCTACTTTATATTGCTCACAAATTTTACTTTTCAGATGTGAACAGTACATCTTTTTTAAATTGTGCTAATTTTTGTGTGCGATTTTCATTTGACTGTTTACATGTAAACTGGTTGCTATCGCTTCCATCAAAAACCTAAATTTATGACAATAAATGTTTAAATCTGGGCTACTAAAACTTGATGGGGCAAGTTAAATGCAGTTGTTAAATGCAGAAACCCCCCAAATTAGGGCTAGATACATGTAGCTCAGACAGTTGGTAGAGCACTAGCACGCTAAACGGCAGGACCTAGGTGCAAATTCTGCTCTAGTTAATATGTCTTTATTCTCAACCCGAAACTGAATTTAAATTCACCCAATCAGTTTTCCTTTTGGTTTACTAATTAACTTTTTTTTATCACCTGGCTTTTATTCCCAGGCACACTTTATGGGCATTATAAAGTTGTTTTGAGTTTTAGGTACACAAGATGTTTTTATGGATCTAATTCTAAACAAGGCATTTTTTTTCAGTAAGACTTGTTTATACTCAAAATGCTAATGTACAAACACCAGGTGCCTCGTTTGAATTACAATGTATGCAAAAACTAACATATCGTTGGCTTGTTTTTATTATATATGCAAAAACTTCCATATCGTTGGCTTGTCTGAATTATGCAAAAACTACCATATCGTTGGCTTGTTTGAATTATGCAAAAATACCATATCGTTGGCTTGGTGAGTGATCTTTAAACTCAGTTCACCAGGAGCTCCAAAAATGCAATTAAGCAATTTGAAAAAATCCATTTAAACTGCACTAACGACCTTATTTAGTCCCCAGCCGGCCATTTGTGGTACTATAAAACACGTCTGTTGATTAATTACTACCACGGTTATTCACTGTGTGCATGTCTGGACAATTCTACCTTCATGGACCAAACTGGGTTTAGTTTACAATCTTTACATACACATTGTGTATTCTGTAGGATAATATCAATGAACCTACCTCTTTACAGCCCGGATTATCAATAAGCTCATAGTTACTAGCATGAAGGGGTTGACCAGCATTGACGGGGTTCAGTACAACCTTATCACCAACTACAACCTGCGGATTCAAAAATTAAAATGTCATGAGCTTCTGAAGTGATTAACTTTAAGGATTTTACTTTATTTTTAAAAAAGTGCTACTGGATGTTTATTATTAAATGCAGTTCACAGTATGTTTGAACATGTGCTCAGGATGTCTACGGACCGAATTTACTTTACCTGATCCAGAACAAGTAAAATAAACTGGTTTTTTCCACCATCACTATTTTTATTATTATTATTTATTTGCATTTGACACAATGTTTAAGGCAGTCAATATACATTGAGACAAAACTGTGATTGTGATGCAAGGGAATTGGAAGAGATGTGTATTGAGAGAGTTGCGACATGGAGAGACCGGTGTTCTTTTGTCACATGGTTGCTGGACGCCATTTTCAGTCCAAATGTTGCACAACCAAAAATGCGTGGTCTAGTCTGATATATCCTGAATTAGCCTGTGCATTTACTTTGGAAGCCAAACGACTTCTTATAGCAAGTTGGCACAATCCTCTCAATTAATGGCTCAGCGATTGAAAGTGCTCATAAGAGGTCAAAAGTAGGGTCAGTATTAACACAATGTGTACACATGTACCTCACAACCTATTTTCATGGAATGACCAAATTTACCTGACACATGATAAAACTTGCACCCTTTTGGTAGTCAGATTACCAATGTGTTAAACCATGGTTAAACATGCAGTGCACAGTTGAGATCATATGCAAAGGGTCTACATCAACTTGTTGGCCCTCTGACTGTACACACTACAATCCATTTTATCATATCAGACATTGTGTTAACACAATGTATTGACAACGACTCAACCATACATGGCAAATCAATAGATCCTATGTACATTGTAAATATGTTATTGATTATGTTATCATGTTTTTCACTATCTGTGGTCTTAAAACAATGAAGCTTCATTGTGAAATAGAGTTTGTTGATAACAGTTATATGACCTTAAAATAAACTCCAATGGGTGTTTTTGACAGTTCAAGTGCCATGTCAAAATCCTAAATGTACCCTACTGTACGAAGAGCCAAATTTCATGGAGCTAAAAGTAGCTACAAAGCACAACAAAAATATGCTCACCAAAATAAATTAACCAGCCAAAATACCATGTCACTAACCATAGGGCCCAGGGTACTACGAACAGGTACAGTGTATGAACCATAGACCTTTCCCCAAATACCCATTGCGCAAGCGCAAACTGTAGAATGAGGTGCATGCTGGTCTAGCTGGTGATCAAACTTTATCACTAGCTAGACCAGTATGCACTTCAGTAGATGCCTAACGCGCACATTCCAAGTATATGCGATAAGGTTATAAGTATTCCTGTGACATCACATGTTTACAAAAGAGACACAGAGTATGGACTTCCTGTAGGCACAATTGTACACAGCCCACTGTACACAGCCCAATGGGAAACTGCAGCAGGCCTGACGCTCTGGTTTAAAAGAGCAAGGGCACAAAGGCATTTTAGCCTTGGGAAAGGGTACCAGGGGCAACAGAGGCAATTACCTCTCCATGAAGTATCAGGCCTGTTGCAGGGTGCACTTTTATTGTCAAACTTTTTTTAGTTTGATTTGAAGAAAGGCTGTCCAGGTGACACTTTTACAACTCTTGAATTTGTGCAATAATTAACGTGAAACTTATGCAATGTCCTGCCTGCCACAAACTGGCTTGGAATGAACAAGTTCAGTAAACAAGGTGACTCTGCCTGTATAGGCCCATTGCACAACGCACAAGGTACTTGCACGGTGTCCCTTTTACACCATGTTGGGGGTTAAAATATGTACAAAAGGATGGTACACGTGTTTACTTACACCCGCATTGGAGATGTCCCAAAGTGGCGGACAGGATAATGTATAATACATTGCAGTAAAGACATTTAGAACCACAACTAAAAGTGACTTACATTATCTCCAGCAGATCTGAGTTTATAGAATGGTACAATGTAGAACCAGGAGCCTTCATTACCGGATGAATCTAAAGTCACTCTCATTGCATTCTTCTCTAGTAGAGCTGGCAGTCTCTTGTTGACTGTCAGATATTTGTTGCTCTTTATGTGAAGTAACTGTGAAAAAAACAAGGTATACTGTGAATTTATCGAGTTCATCTACTGTGAGTGAAAACTTGAGAATTAACTTACCTCAACATATCCAATAGCCTGCATTTTGACCTTTGAATTCAAATGTACAAATATTGCTGAACAAGTTTTATGGTCTTTCTAATTATGTAGGCCTATGTGTAGAAGATTTCCAATCTCAAATAATATTGAATAAAATTGGCTTGTAATACATTGTAGTATTGATACTTGATATTAAAATCTATGTCTGAATTTTCTTATGAAATTTTAAGAATTTCACGCGTATAATCGGAATGCGTTTTAATGCCATTGTACACTTTAGGTAAACAGTATTGTCCAAAGGCCCACACTTTGTGTATCACAACTTATATAAAATAACAAACCTGTGAAAATTTAGGCTCAATCAGTCATCAGAGTCGGGAGAAAGTAATGGGGAAAACCAACCCTTGTTTTGCCGTGTCATGACATGTGTTTAAAATAAATCCGTAATTCTGATCATTGTTTTAATGTTTTCTCAAAAAGTTAAGCGTTTCATGGAATAATATTTCAAGAGAAGTCTTTCACCATTACCTTCTGTAAACCCTGTAAGTTATTTGTAAATCTGTGAATTTTTGTTTTTGCTGTTCCGAAAGTGTATATTGGCTTTAAAATGCGGTAAAATTACTGTGTGGGGGGGGGGGCAATTCTGTTTTGCATGGTCTGAACAGTTGTGTAGGTTGGTTGCCGTAAGCGCTGTTGTTAAATTGTTCTTTTCATATTATTACTACTCCAATTATTATTATTTTTACCTGAATGACATTTCCGTAGACGATGACACTCCCCACTAGCTTCTTATTCTCTGATTCATTCTGCTTCTTCTCCATCTCGGCTGCATGCTGTGTGTGCCAACAAAAAACAAAAGGAATAAATATACAATAAATCAAGTTACTGAATGGAGACACTTTATGTGTTTCATTGAGGAAAAATATAGGCATTATTGGAATGACATAGTACAAAGTACAGTATCTCTTGTACATAGTTTTTTAATGACACTTTGAGTGTTTGTCTGATGGTGAAATAATTGGATACTATAGGATGGAAGTGAATCTACTACTACAAGAAACCAATGTTGCACTTTACCAGTACCTTTAAGATAATACAAATTATGATATTAAATTATGATAATAGTAATAATTAGGGCGCCTAGCCGACTAATCATCCTAACTTGCAGCTGAGGAGCTAAATTGGGAAGGACACAACTACATGTACTAGAGATGCGTTCAAGCTACTGGCTCATAATCATAATAAAGTTATGAACAGCAAGAGAAAATGACTGGGAAAATTATAAAATAACTTTGGACCTGATCATGAGAAAAGTTGACTTGAGCGGGATTTGAACCAATGACCTCTGGTTTAACGTGCAAGCGCTCTAACAACAAAAAATTGAACCTCATATATCGTTGTACATGTACGTAGTACTTAGCAGGTTGTATCGTAAACTTGGGTGTGATCCCTGGCTACTTGGCAGCACGTCAGAACAAAGATATTGACAACAGGGAGACCACCGCATGGGATAGATGGATCAGTTGGTAGATCCCCATCATAACGGTCTCAAGGTTGAAATCAGGCTCTATAGTCAATTTGTCTTTTTCCAAACCCAAATTATTTGATAATAATAATCATAAGATAGTAGTCATTATCTGTAGAGTGACCTCTCTATCCAGATTTCAAGGTGCAAACTACAATAAAATTTACATCAAAATACAATAACTGAATAAAACCTAATAAAATCCCTACATAAGACAGCACAGCCTACCTACATGTACATGTACATGTGTACATTCGTCAATAAAGTAATGACTGAAAACAAAACGTGGCAGTGCATATTAATAACAAACATAATATAATAATATCAATAATAACAACTGAATTTCTATAGCACCTAAGACCTCCTAATGAAAGTCTCTAAGCGCTTTAAAAGGAACAAAATAATAATTATGTATGATGAATTGACCAGAAATCTTTTGAGGAAAGTCTTGAAACTTGAGATAGTGGTAGCTTGTTTGATGCGTAGAGGGAGACTGTTCCATAATAGAGGTGCAGCAAACTGAAAACTATGTTGACCATAATGTACATTTTTATGCAATATTAGGGATATTGAAGTACTAGAAACCTCCGTTCTGCTATCAAAGACACCAGTTCTGCTATCAAAGACACCCATATATACACTCCTACTTAGGAGTGTATGGAGTGAGTAGATCTTTCAGGTAAGTTTTTCAACTTCCACGACTGCATTGAAATACGTTAAGAAAACTGGGTGTCCAAAATACCCCACAGTAAATGACTTACAAAACAGGGTGTCCATGAGACACACAGACACCCCTCTGGCTAACAGTAACCATGGTAACACTGAAATAATTGATTTATTACAGACTGTCTGATCACAAGGCCTCTGATGGCTTTTAAAAAGTGTACATGATGTCTAGATACACTCTACATGACTGCAACATGTACTACAGAATAGGGAATTAATTTCTCAGTACATAAAAACATGATGTACTTACTATGCCTAATTTTTCCTCCATGTACAATGTAAAGCATGGCTCCATGATTTAGTGTACCATGTATGGTGATGGGTATCTCTATGATAATGAGGACATTTTTACTGGGATATTTAATAGGGCACCAGGGCAAGGACCAGGGGCATTGAGGCTTTTTGCCTTTGTGACACACTACATACAGCACATGTAGGCTGTCTAAAGCTTTTCTTTATTGAATCACATTTGTGTAAATTAAAGATGTACCATTTTCAATATTTACATGCACTGTACCAACACATGAACATTAGACTGTAAATAAAAGTTAACGATTTTGTAATCCTTTGGAGGCGTACCATTGTCCTGTATTTGGAATGTACAAATGTATAGCATAATATACACACTGCTGTTTATTTGTAGCTTTTGCCTTTTGTGTTTCTTGTACATTTTTGTAACGTGTCTATTGTTTTTACACCTGTGAAATAATTATCTTTGTACAAGCTCCAGTTGATTCATAATATACTGCACGGTGCAATGTATGTCCATGATAACCTGGAATCACTTAATCAAATTTTAATCTGGTGCAGATGACACTACTACATGTAGGTATACATAGCCTTGGATTACAGCGATTATCAAGTTCATTGACATTCAATGTCAATGCTTGTTATTACTAAAATCAATCAATTATATTCAGAATTACATGGAGAGATCCATCCTCGATGACACAACACACTAAGCTTTCTTGCAGATTGAGCACAGTGTAAATCCACAGTTCTTAGAAATGAGGAAACAAGCTCTTAAAATACAAGACTAAGAGTTAATATGTCGATGATGCACTGTGTGTTTGTTTCTGGGCGGTTTTATTTGTGCTATTTTTGGTTACATTTTTTTTCTTTAAAGACAGTGGACACTATTGGTAATTGTCAAAGATAAGTCTTCACAGTTGGTGTACCTCAACATATGCATAAAATAACAAACCTGTAAAAATTTGAGCTCAATCGGTCATCGAACTCAATCGGTCATGCGAGATAATAATGAAAGGAAAAAAACACCCTCGTCACACGAAGTTGTGTGCGTTTAGATGGTTGATTTCGAGACTTTGAGTTCTTAATCTGAGGTCTCGAAATCAAATTCGTGGAAAATTACTTCTTCCTCGATAACTATGGCACTTCAGAGGAGCCTTTTCTCACGATGTTTTATTTATACCATCAACCTGTCCCCATTACTCGTCACCAAGAAAGGTTTTATGCTAATAATTATTTTGAGTAATTACCAATAGTGTCCAATGCCTTTAAGGTTATAGGCCTATCCATAATCTAATGGACTAAGCGCGGACTAAACAACAACTAATTTCTATAAAAAAAAGCCTAGCAATTGACACGTATACATCGCCGGGAAAAAAAACTGTGGCGCTTCCTACTATATTCTCAGGTTGCAGTGTTACAAAACAAAGTACAAATGAGACGACCCGAACATCCCATGAGCCTAAATGCCATTGTACGTCTATGGCTGAACATCAAGTAAAATAATCCGCCCAGTAAGGAGCAAATATTCAAAAACAAGTATCAGATTCCAATATATTTGCGCTAGAATCCTAACAGAAATGATCTAGCTTTAACAGTAGGAACAAGACTCTATGTGAGTGTCATTGTGTGGGGTTAAAAAATATACCCCCGATTTAATCTCACCGTATTTTTTGTATCAGTTTATGTACATTGTATTGCTGTGCATGTACCTTAACCAGAGACTCTATTGGAAACAATCGCTTCATTCTAAATTTGAACTCATTCTAAAATTAGACATCAGAATGCAGTGGCTAAAATTAATGAAGATCCTTCACTTGCACACATGGCTCTTTATTTTTTGCTCTATGCTAACCATAAGAAACGTCACCATCATGTACCTGTACAGTACACGTGTATAATGTACACTGTACAGTACCTTAATGCTACATATATGTATGTAGAAGCACCATGACTACCGTATATTACTTCATGAACCTTCACACAGATCCGCTTGTGTCGCCAAGCTCTTTGCCCCTATAATATGCCTAACCCCACTCATCTTGATTTTACTTCAGAATTGATTCTATTCAAATTTCAAAATAACCTTTCTAAAGTGGTGGTATATGTGTACTTATCTATCACCAAGCAAAATGGGTTAACATTGAGTGCATAAGATGCAGTCAACTAAAGCAGACCATTTTTTACTGACATTCCTATTCTCTCTTGAAGTGTTTACTAGAGTTACATTGTAAACATCAAAATGTTTAACATTTTTTAATAACAAATATCGCTTGGTGCCACTCTTTTGTTCCTTCATACATGTACAGTGGGTTGTCTCTACTCTGGTGTTCCTTTTTCTACTGTCAAGAATTGCAGTCACCTCGGTCTCAAAGACGCTGAATCTTGGGGGGGGGGGGGTAGCTACATAGAGTGATTTGTTCCTCTTTCCCTAGAGACTATGCTTTTATATTTGTTCACACTTCCTCATATGTAATTTACAAGCATACAGCAGGTTTATGTTTTTTGGCAAGGTTATCAAATAAACTTCCCCAGGATAAAAACAACAAAAGGGCAAAACAAATAAAAAAAGAAAACAAGGAAACAAGCTGAAATTACTTGTAGGGACCTGTCAATCACACTGAGTCCCCAAACGAGATCAGAATCTTGCCTCTCATGCAGAGAGAACAATTGTGGGATCAACTGACCTCAACTACAGTGCAAAGTACAAAACAAACAATATAAATCTGATGTGCATTTTTGTAGATTCTTGTCTGTATTGAACTGTGCACTAATGCTTGCAAAGGTCTAGTTATGTCATGATGTTTCCTAAATCTAGAAGAAATACAATGCAACACTAAGTAGCCAGTTAATACCAATTATTGATGCATGCCTGGTACACAATACGAACACAAGAAGGCCTTTGCGAAAGACTCTGCAAGAGGGTCGAAACAATAGGGCTCAATTTCACAGCTGCTTAAGCAGATAATTGCTAAGTTGTCTGCTAAGCAGAAATGAGCAGGACACAAGCAGTCCCAGTTTGTACAAAATTTGTAGTTTAGCTGGTAATCTATTTCAGGTAAGCATAATTTGTTTTTCTTGGCTACTGTTTGTTCTGAAGCAGCTCTATGAAACTGAACATAGGCCGGTAACTATTTTTTGCACCATCAGAACACTAAATGTACACACAACAACAGGCCTCTAGCAGTATAAAGTTATACTACTAACAACGCATTCTGCATGACCGACTTCATCAAATACCAACTGCTTTAACTTATTCAATGAACAATACCCAGAGATAGGCCTACAGTACATATTATGCATGTCTCTTATTTGTTAATAGATGCCTCATCACTCTATTAAAATGACTTCTTTTTTCCCTGTGAAAACAAAGAATGAATTCAGGGTATTTACCTGCAGCTTCTTGAGAAGGACAGCATCAGTAGCTGACGAGATGTTTGGCTTGGCCGACTTCCAAAACTGCTTCTGGGCAGTGTACCGATTCATCGGACAAATCTTAAAAAGACAGTCTGCAAGAAAATTATGAAAAGCAAATTACATCTGGGAGCAAAAAATGTAAACAGAGAACAGCAAATTGTTTATCACCCCCAAAGGACCCAATTTTTGTTTATGTTTGGCCGAAGAACGCTAAATTAAATAAAGGTCTTCAGGTTTTATACTTGGACTTGGTTTTAAATCCCCAAATGTGGAGCATTCTATAGATTTCTCTTGATGTTGTTAAGTTGTTGTTGTTGTTGTTGTTGTTGTTTTTTTGTTGTTGTTGTTGTTGTTGTTGTTGTTGTTGTTGTTGTTGTTGTTGTTGTTGTTGTCTGTCTCACGCTCTCAGTGAGGCTCACGCATTAGGGGTCTGTCTCACGCTCTCAGCGAGGCTCACGCATTAGGGGTCTGTCTCACGCTCTCAGCAAGGCTCACGCATTAGGAGTCTGTCTCACGCTCTCAGCGAGGCTCACGCATTAGGAGTCTGTCTCACGCTCTCAGCGAGGCTCACGCATTAGGAGTCTGTCTCACGCTCTCAGCGAGGCTCACGCATTAGGGGTCTGTCTCACGCTCTCAGCGAGGCTCACGCATTAGGGGTCTGTCTCACGATCTCAGCGAGGCTCACGCATTAGGAGTCTGTCTCACGCTCTCAGCGAGGCTCACGCATTAGGAGTCTGTCTCACGCTCTCAGCGAGGCTCACGCATTAGGGGTCTGTCTCACGCTCTCAGCGAGGCTCACGCATTAGGGGTCTGTCTCACGCTCTCAGCGAGGCTCACGCATTAGGAGTCTGTCTCACGCTCTCAGCGAGGCTCACGCATTAGGAGTCTGTCTCACGCTCTCAGCGAGGCTCACGCATTAGGGGTCTGTCTCACGCTCTCAGCGAGGCTCACGCATTAGGGGTCTGTCTCACGCTCTCAGCGAGGCTCACGCATTAGGAGTCTGTCTCACGCTCTCAGCGAGGCTCACGCATTAGGAGTCTGTCTCACGCTCTCAGCGAGGCTCACGCATTAGGGGTCTGTCTCACGCTCTCAGCGAGGCTCACGCATTAGGGGTCTGTCTCACGCTCTCACGCACCGCAACAATTTTCTCACACATTGAGGCTAGACAGAGAAAAACAAATAAAGTAATGACAATGCATTGCCATATAATGTATGCGCACGTGTGTCCAAAAAAAGGCAATCTACAAAGTTGGCATACTTTAGATTGCAAGCAGTTTTTTATAACCATAAACTTTAGCTGCCGTACAGAGCGCAAATTTGCAGATTGCGCACGCTTTTGCTCTGCCAGTATACTCAACTTTTTAAGATCTCACGCATAGCTGGCCTGTAGACCTGCCATCTCTGCAATTTTCAAATCCCCTTTAGTTTTTTTTAAATACACTTCTTGTATTGTTATAATTAGTGGTCTCGTTATTGTGGTGTGGAAGGCGTTTGGTGTAGTAATATGGTAAAATACACAGTGTAAAATAAAGTACTATTTTGTACATGTACAGGTAGGCCTTCATGTAGTGTATTAAAACAATTCCTAATCTAATTTCCCCAAGTCATTAGACATGGTCTGATGAAATTAGTCATTAACTGGAAAATAAATACAAAACTCTTTGCATAGTCACTAGTGCATAAAACCAAGCGTTTCAAATTTACAATTACGGTACAACCGACTAACAACAGGCACAGGCACATTGAGGGCTATTCCAATTTACATAGTAAACAATATTTGCACACAAAATACAAAGTAGTGTGCACATCTGGCATAAAATCTAGCGAACATTTATTTGCAATAATAATAATATAGTAATAATTTGGGAGGCTATTCATCCTTAATGCTTGTAGTAGAGAAAATGAATTGGGAAGGACACGGCTGTACAACGTGTTCGAGCAGCAGGCATGCAAGGGTGCCTTAGGCACCCAGCCAAATCAACCAACACAACAGAGAACATTATTATCTTCAAACTTTAAGTTTAATGTTAAAGCTTTGGACATTGTGTTTTGTGTTACAAAAAGTACCCCAATCCTTTAAATACAGAGAGAAACTGTTTTACTCTTTCGTTTCAGTCTATCGGCAGCCCATGCGTTAATAAGCTGACCCCCATGAATTAGCTGGCAAAACAACCAAAGAGCCTATCTGTGAGCTAAATCAAGGGGGGGTCAGCTCATGCCAGACAGGCTCTTTTGTTATTGAATAATGCTGTCATTGCGGTCGGGGCACCATACCAAGTTAAAACAGCAAGCTGCAATATCAATCGATGTCGGCCATGATGTCTAATGGTTGATTATTTCCATGGTGTCTAATGGTTGATTTTTTGGTAACGGGAGTTTTGGACTACTGGTGGAAATCACTATATCCTGACTGGACTAGCTACGATCCGGTCTTGCTTTTAGAATTTCCAGAAAGAATATGAAACAATCTATCAATATAACAATGCTAACTGGGGACTGTTGCCGAAATTCATCAGGGAAAATTTGCCGTGTTTTTGTGACTTGTTTCCTTTTTTTTAAAGCCATTTTTTACATACAATTTTCTCTTTTTAATATTTCAGTTGCGCAAATTTTTTCATACATAACAACAGATATGCTCTTCGTTTTAATTTACTGGTACATTATTTTGGCGGACTTTTCAGAAAAGGCCTTTTGACTAATTAAATATTCACACAGATGTCACGCACGAAAAACGAATAATAATTTGCAGATAAAAGGAAAGGAAATTTAGTGACCTGGGGATAAACTGTGTATACAAATTTAAAAGCATGGTTGACTGACCTCTGAACTTCTTTGGTGGGTTGTTAAGGTCCCCCACATCAGGCTGGACCACACATCTGTCATCAACCAAACTGAAAGAAAACAGACAATTCATTGGTAAATTATCAAATATTCTATTCTTCAAATCAACATTTTAATTGTCAAAAAACCCGGATAGTTTGGGGTGTTTAATACGGAAACAAAAGCGGGGCGACAAGATTATAATAATACCAAAAGACCATTTAAAATTGCAGGGTCATGGCTGTGCAATAAAGTACCGAGGTGAACAGTGAATATAGGTCAACAAATGATACTAGTCAAGTACAGTAACTTTGCGGTGCATGGGTATTCTTTTGAGTTGATTAAAAACAAAATGAGCGTAACTTAAGTTGGGTCGGGTGTGATAATCATGCCCAGTGCTCACTGAACCACTTAGCCTTGTCCAATCAAGCATTGTGGACAAGTCGTTAAATGTCTGTCGCGTGATAGCGCTCCAACTCTGTTCGAATCTCACCGAATTCCCACGGTATTCTCGCGAGACTGCTGGCCCCCCCCCCCCCCCCCCCCCCCCCCCGAGACTACTGCTCCCACGACTTTGGTCCCATTAAAAGTGGGGTAGAAGTCTGCAACCAGCAGTTTGCGCGAGAGCAGTAATCTCGCAAGAGCACCACCACAACTCGATTATCTCACTGCAGCAGACTACCAACGACTTGTCCACAAGTCTAGCTTTGTGGCAACAATTGCGGAAAATCCAACAAGTTAAATGATTTAATGATTTTCTTTATAAAACAAAGCTTTATAAACTTGATTTATTGACTAGCAAGTGGCAAATAAAGAGAAAAATTAAGAACTGATTATTGTCTGAGCATTTACATCCCCTTGTGGCAGTCTGTCGAGGGGACGGGAAGATTATCCTAACAAAACAAACAAACAAACAAACAACTTACCCCAAAGTACTGATGAATCCATTGACACTCCCCTCAGCATACAGAGACACTATGTCTCCAAAATGTAGAAAACTTGCTGACATCTCACTCATGGCTGGTGTTGCACTTCAACCTTAACATTCAATGCAACCGCAATGGTAACATTGCAAGGTTAAATGCCCTGAAAAAGTGAACAAGAAGGAACACTGTTAAATCTCATTAGAATCTCACTCATACATGTACATGGCTGGTGGTGTACTACAACCTTAACATTCAATGCAACTGCAATGGTAGGCCTAACATTGCAAAGTTAAATGCCCTGAAAAAGGGAACAAGGAACACTGTTAAATCTCATTAGAATCTCACTCATACATTAACATTCAATGCAACCGCAATGGTAACATTGCAAAGTTAAATGCCCTGAAAAGGGGAACAAGGAACACTGTCACTAATAGTTGGCTGGTGGTGAACTTCAACCATTAAATTTAATGCAATCTTAATGGTATTATTGCAAACCAACTGTAAAACCAATAAGTAACACTGTTACTTATTAGATGTTTAGTTGGATACTATTGGCTGGTGGTGAACCTATAAACCTTAACATTCAATTCAACCTCAATGGTAAAATTGCAAAGTTAAATGCCCTGAAAAAGGGAACAAGGAACATTGTTACTTAGTAGAGATCTGTAGTTGGATTCTTACTCATATAATGGCTAGTGGTGAACTTCAACCTTAAAGGAACACGTTGCCTTGGATCGGTCGATTTGGTCTTTGAAAAGCGTTTGTAACCGTTTGTTATAAAATGCATGTACATGTATAGGGTAGAAAGATGTTGTAAAAGTGTAATATAATGAGCCACGAAATTGCACGGTTTCCCTTTTACCTCGTTGACTAACACGATCGGCCATTTATGGGAGTCAAATTTTTTACTCCCTTAATGGCCGACCATGTTAGTTCGCAAAGTAAAAGGAAAACCACGCAATTTCGAGGCAAATTTGTGTGGATCACTGTATTCTACTTTTAAAACATCTTCCAACCATACGCATTTTATAACAAACGGTTACTAACGCTTTTTATAGACCAACTCGACCGATTCAAGGCAACGTGTTCCTTTAACATTCAATGCAACCTTTATGGTAACATTGCAAACTCACTGACACTCAACAAGAAACACTGTTACATTTTCAGGTTCAGTTTGCTTTAATCAAGTTTATTAATGAAGCATTCATTTGTACATCGCATTAAAAAAATATAACGGATGCAAATATGTACATGGTTTAGTGGAGGCAAAATCCCCAAAGCAAATAAGGCTTAGAGGGGATAAAATGAAAGTGTTTGCAAACAAGAGAGTGCCTTACATTGCATTTAGAGTAATGCATACTGCACACATTGAATGAATACATAAATAGTTCAGGCATTGGAAATGTTAATTGCATCACAAATCAACACCTCAAGAGGTATGTGATTGTACAGCATGAGAAGAATCAATTATTCAAAACTATTTCAATAAGAAAAGAAGCCATACAGTTGATGTGATGACTTGTTGTGTCTTAGTCACGACCAACGATTGCCTATTCAAGTAGCGACTACCTTTTTAAACTACTCAAATAGTCGTGCTGCCACCACTACTACAAAAATAGTCACAACTGGAAAAAAATAAATAAATAAAACCATTTTTTTTTGGGGGGGGGGTACACACCGATGTTTTTTTATGAGCACAGTATACTCGGTACTTTCCCAAGTTCTGCGAACAAAAACACAGGCATATTACCCAATTAGGATTTGAACCAAGGACCTTTGCAATTCTAGAGTGTGTCATACCAACTAGACCACCGAGATTGCCCGGAAGCTACATGTAGAGGTACGTAGTTCGAATCCTTTGGCAGTTCAAATGCAATTTTCTGCTCAGTACTTTAAACTGTGTCTTTCTGTCGCATCGCACGTTGTTTGTACTTCTCAATATGTTCAACGCTTTATGTTTGGGTCACCAAGCGCTGAACTGCGGGTACAAGCGGCTCTATTTGATTGACGAACTGCCGAGCCCTGGCCGAGTTGCACTAAACCATTCTGTGAAAGGGGTGTAACAAGGCAGTTCGTGTCTGCTATCTGCTATCTGTGTGAACAGTAGGCATTGTAAATGGACAGTGCATACGCACTGCCGCACAGCCTTGTATGTTGTAACACCCTTTTACAGAATAGTTTAGTCGACTTGGCCGCAGCTCGGCACTCTAGTAGGCTGGTGACCAAAACATAAAGTGTTAAACATTAGAGAAAAGTAAAAACTCGCACACATACTCCGACACAAATATTAATAGTTTCTAAATGAGCGATGGTTGGTTTTTTAATCTTATAAAAATGTTTTTGTGCACTTATTTGTTTTTTTGTGTGCTCTTTTTAATGGGATGCATTGCCTTGGATCAAGCGGGTTGGTCTTAGGGACCATGGATAAACTATGTCACGGGAACGACCGCGTCGCGACGCGTTCCTTCGCGTGACAAATTGAACAAAAGAAAATCTACGGAGTGGAACGCGTTCTTCTCAACCACCGGGTCTTGAGGAAGACCCACTGTATAACAAAGGAACAATGGTGAGGCCGAAAACCACTGTGTAGTTATAATCGGCTTATCTGGGTAGATATAAACCCAAGTTGTTTCCACTGCAATTTACTTAAACTGTCGTTTCAATAAATAAACAACAACCAAAGATCCATGTAAATTATAATAACTGTGTCTCCGGTCTAGTTTATATTTTGACTAGTTTTTTTCAAGTTACAAAAAGATTAATCTTAGCCCTTTTCACGCAATAAGTCAAAACACAACTGCAGATTAAAAAATAAAAAATATTGCGTCTTTGCATGACCGCCATGCAAAATAATCCCCCAAAATACAACAGAATAAAACAAAATCAATAGGAAAAACATCTTACATTAAACAGTAAAACTATACCTTTTTTGGTACATCAAAGGTATCCAAAATTTTTCATGTTTGAACAATGAAGCCAACACGTAATGTAGTTTTTCTTAAACACGCTAAATATTCCCAAGGAACTGCTGAAAATTCACCACGTTGTTGACATGCCCAAAGTACCAGCAACGGCGCCAATGTTGTACGCTGGTTAGTATTGCAATTTTCGGACACCAGATTCTCCCGAAAGTCTTAATCTCAAGGCGGTTGTAACTAATTTCGTAAGCTGTTGCGCAATTTTTCCAACGGAGGGCGGCTCTCCCGCTATCACATTGTTTAGGAAAGCCCTCTAGCGTTCAATGTTTCTTGCATTATAGTTTGTTGCACGCAAAGTACCAAGACTACTAGGCCGGTATATTGAAAACACTGTGTGTGAGTGTGTCGCTGGATATAGTGTGTTTGTGTACTACGATGTAATTTTGCGTTGTGTTTTGTGTGATTGCGAGCCGGTCAGCATGATTTCGCGGTACCTTTATGAACACATCGTGTAAGTGTAATCATCTCTGTAAACACGGGTCCTAATGTAATAATTAGATGTAGGTACAAAATAAGTTGGTGATGATTTCAAATTTAAGAATAATAGTCACCACTTCAACTTGTTATGGCAGTAGCATATTATTGTATTGGCTTTGGCAAACTCGAGGGTTGGCTGTACATGGACATCTCCAACCCATTGTCTGGTGTATACCTGAGCTAGACCGCAAACACTAATCCTTCACCCCTTCGTGGCTTACTTGCGAGCTGCCTTGTCCATGTAATCTGAACAACAAAAGGCACCAACAATAGAGTTCGATAATGAGGGACCTTAAAAATCAGTGAAGCGCTTAATCCATCTTGGGACGGGCGCGTGACAATTTTGGGACGGACTCGTTCTAGAACGAGTCTGACCGCGGGCGGCCGCGTTCTTAGTTTATCCATGGTCCCTTAGTTAGGCGGGCGTTTGAGACCCATTTGTTATGGAATGCATTGCGGTTTGCGGTTGAATGGATGGTTTGGGAGTGGATTATGGTGGTCCGTGCAGGCGCGCCTCGGGGTAACGGTTGTTTTGTTTTTCGTTATGCGTCGTGAGCTGGCATGGTCTGCCATTTTGTGGAGTCAAAATCACGGAATGGCCGACCGTGTTTGTTCGCGACGTAGGGGTCAGACCATGCAGTTTTGGGGGGTGTTTGTGTTGATTATTCTGCTCTACTTTCGAATGATCTATCCGGCCACATGCAGTTTAAAGTAGCGGACGGTTTCGGGCGCTTTTCGGTGATCAACTCGACCGATCCTGGAAAACGTGTTTCTTTAATGTTTTTCTGTCACAAATTTGTCTGTGTGTTTATACATTTGATATTTTTTTTTTTTTTTTAGAATAGTAATGTTTTTAATTACTATTTTGTAAACCGTACATTCCCGCTTTTAGCCCCTGTATTGCATAGTTGCGATAACGTAACCCTCCTCCCTATGGCCGGTCGGGAGGAGGGTTACGTTATCGCAACTATGTATTGCAGTGTTTTAATAAATAAACCATGAATAATAATAATAGTATTCATATTCATGAACTGCTTTTATTTATCTAATAATAATTAATATTGCACAGTGACATTCTGATCCTTTTTCCAACTTTGTCTGCACCTGCTGCGCTTGTCATGCTTATGTGCACCTCAACCGATGCAATGATCAAAACAGTGCAGTTTTTAGCACACCTTGCATATCAAAACAAACGGTTTCAAACGATCCAGATCAAGGCAACGTGTTCCTTTAAAAATATAAATTAAAGAGAGCCGTTTACAGCTCAAAAAGGTGGGCTAGGCACGTTTCTGCACCTGCAGTTTAAAATTAATAAGATAAGAAGATGTAGGAAGGTGATGAACGATTCTGCATATATTATTATTATTATTGTTGTTATTGTTTAGGCCTTACCTTTACATACACGACACAGTACACATCCACCTGCAATGCAATACTTCCGGTTTGTGTAGCCTGCCTGTACGGGTAGCTGCCAGAATTCGTGTACTGTAGTGCTTGCCTGGCTAGCGTAGCGGGTGGCTGAATAAAATGACTTGCAGCTTCAGAAGACACACATGACAATCATAAACAAAAATGGCACGCACACGTTACAAAATTAATATATCCAACAGAGCATCGTCCCCTGGAAACAAAATAATATCAATCAGCTCATAATTCATCAAAAAATAAAAATCTTACTGATCACTGCCTGTGACCGTGTGTGGGATATGAAACGGATGTGCCCTGCAACACCCACATATTGATACACATCCGCTGGCGGAATGATATATATCAACAGGTCATTTTTATGGGGGGGGGGGGGTAATGTTAAACAGTAAAATCCCTCAGCTAAAAGATTATACTTTTGTACCATTTTAGTGCAATTTGATGTAATATAATATAGCGATAGTATTAATGTTTTATTCAAAACAAAACATTAAATAGTAGGTTTCTCGTTTTCAACACTCGAATATAAAACAAGTACTAGTTACTCGTTCGGTATTCAACACATATACGTTATACATGTAGAAAACCACTTTTCACATGCCTGGATCGGAACTACATTTTTTAAGCAGCGCCCTCTATAGGCCCTAGAGGCACAATGCGCATATCATCTCATGTCCGCCATTTTAGTGTGTCAAAACGTGCACATCAAAATGGACTCCCTCTAGATGGTCCCCCTCCTTTCTAATTTTAATGATTTGTTTAATTATATGGCTTTATCAGTAACCTTTTGTCACAACTCTGAAAGAACTTATCTATGACCAAGCTCAGAGGTCGAATTAGACAAAATCGTTGCATAATTAGTCGATAGTAGTCACAATATAAGACTCATGAGACCACAACACAAATAATGAACAGCTATAAGTTTTCCCATTGCAAAAACGAGTGCCCCTATGGAAAAACAAATGTTTGCAACCATTGTGTCCCCCTAAAATATTAATTACTCCCCTTTTTTGAGTTAAAAGAAAATAATTTAACTTATCTTGTTAGTTTAGTTGAGTTTAGTTAAGTTAAGTTAAGTTTAATTATTAGTAATAATTAATAACAACTAGATATTATTATTAAGTTAAGTTAAGTTTAGTTTAGTTTAGTTTAGTTTAGTTAAGTTTAATATAATTTAATATAATTTAATTTAATTACATTTATAAGTGCAATGTAGTATAGTTTACTACTAGTGACTGTAGTGAAGTTTAGTGCAGTGTAGTGCGGTTAGTGTAGTGCGTGCAGTGTATTGCAGTGTGTAGTAGTGTAGTTTAATTTAATTCAATTGACACCCAATTGTGAGGAAAGTTCATCAAGCTTTAAAAAAACACTGGGAACTATGAATTAGTGTTTAGTTAGCTCTATCAATCAGTTTTCTTTTCAGAAGAAAATGGATGGAAATGTTTTGATAAATTTAAGCATCATATTCCTATAATAAATGGGATGCATGATTGTTCCCTACACATGGACTCAGTCAATAAAGCACAGTTACACAGTTTGTATCTTTATGTTTATTTATTTTTCATACAAAATTAAAACAGCTCTAAAAACAATCTTTTACAGTAACAAATTATATTGATATAAACAAATCAAAGTAATTTGTGATAAATTTAAACAACTTTCAATTAAACTTCAGACAATTACTAAACTTAAAACAAAAACATACAGACACATTGTATAAGAACAGACTTGTATTATTAACTATAGTCTGCAAACAAATACTTTAGCAAGCACACACATTTTAGGCCTATACAAAAACAAACTTTTCTAAAATTAGACTGCGTGCAAATGGAAACTAACACAAGCACAAACATCTACAAAAACAAATTACAACTACATCCTGCAAACAGAGACTAAATCAAACACACAATAACTCCAACAACAAGCAAACAAACAAATACTCTAGACAATGAACACAAAACAAAGCACACAAATACAAGAACAAAACAAACAAACAAAACAAACAGATACTCTTACTAGACAAATAACACTTACAAAACAAGCAGACAGAAACAAGAACAAATAAACTTTAACTAGACTGAAAACAGAAACAAACTAACAGAAACTCTAGAAACGCAACAAACAAACAAACAAACAAACAAACAAACAAACACTGAGATACTCTAAAAGTAGACTGCATGCACATGGAAACTAAAACAAGGACTCACAGAAACAAATTATACACTACATCCTGCACACAGAGACTAAATCAAGAGCACTATAACTCCAATAACAATCAAACTAAAAGATACTCTAAGTAGACAATGAACACAAAACAAAGCACACAGATACAAAAACTAATTAGACTGAAAACAAAGACTAAAACAAACTCACAGAAACTCCAACAACAAACAAACAAACTCTAACTAGACTGAAAACAGACACTAAAACGAACAAACGGACAAACGAACAAACGAACAAACGAACAAACGAACAAACGAACAAACGAACAAACGAACAAACAAACAAACAAACAAACAAACAAACAAAACAAACAAACAAACAAACAAACAAACAAACAAACAAACAAACAAACAAACAGACAAACGAACAAACGGACAAACGAACAAACGAACAAACAAACAAACAAACACAATGAACACAAAACAAAGCACACAGATACAAAAACTAATTAGACTGAAAACAAAGACTAAAACAAACTCACAGAAACTCCAACAACAAACAAACAAACTCTAACTAGACTGAAAACAGACACTAAAACGAACAAACGGACAAACGAACAAACGAACAAACGAACAAACAAACAAACGAACAAACGAACAAACGAACAAACAAACAAACAAACAAACAAACAAACAAAACAAACAAACAAACAAACAAACAAACAAACAAACAAACAAACAGACAAACGAACAAACGGACAAACGAACAAACGAACAAACAAACAAACAAACAAACAAACGATCAAACGATCAATCAAACGAATAAACGAACAAGCGAACAAGCGAACAAGCGAACAAGCGAACAAGCAAACAAGCGAACAAACGAACAAACGAACAAACGAACAAACACACAACAGAACAAACGAACAAACAAACAAACAAACAAACGATCAAACGATCAAACGATCAAACGATCAAATGATCAAACGATCAAACGAACAAGCAAACAAGCGAACAAACGAACAAGCGAACAAACAAACAAACGAACAAATGAACAATCAAACAATCAAACGAACAAATAGACACTCTAACTAAATTATAACTGGATTGAAAACAGATTTAAAAATGCTTTTTTCAAAGTCAATGTTTGTTCAAATGTCAGCTTTGGAGTTTAGTTCCGTAGTTTTCAAAAAACTGATTAGAAAACATCCGTGACATGTTTATGTTGTGACATTGTTGTGACATTATTTTGTTTTACTTTTCTAGCTTTTTCTCTCACCTGGTAAGGAGAGATCAGATTTTACAAAAATGTTCTTGAAGATTCTTATAAAGTATCCTACTGTTACTACTATTCATACTGCAGCTAGTCTACACTTCTACTTCTGATGATTACTGATAATAAACTATCCCTACAACTATCCTACTTCTACATACTGCTACTTATCTACTTGTACTATACTGAAAACTATACTGCAGCTAATCTATATTTCTAATTCTGATGATTACTGATAAACTATCCCGACAACTATCCTACTTCTACATACTGCTACTTATCTACTTGTACTATACTGAAAACAAAACTAGTACTACCCTATTTTACTATACCTCATAGGCCTATTCATGACATAGAGTCGAGTTCTATTTACCATTTGCTATTTACCATGTAATATTTGTATAATAACTACTATAGGCCTACTAGACTACTCATTACAAAAAGTCTGAAATTATGACATCTTCAAAAACATTAATGTCAGATCTGAGCTGAATTCTTGCCAGTAAGAGAAAGCATTACAAATAAAACAAAACATGCAACTCAACAGAGACTGTTTGGAAAAAAACTTTTGGAATTGTTTTTTTTTTTGGAGTAGAGAGCATGCAGCCCAACACTTTTGTAAGTTTTTGGAAAACGCTGCACATTTGACACTATTTTAATTTTCTTTTTGTTATCTCAACAAATTTACCCTATTTTCGATGGTTTTCGATAGTTTTGTTTTTATTTCCAAAGCCTCCAATAACCCTTGGCATTGTTAAATTGACCAGAGTTTAAGGATGTTAGACTAGTTTGCATTATGGATTCCACTCAATAGACCCGTTGAAATTGCAAGAGGGCGAGGGTCTATTTGCTGCACCTTGTTAAAAGAGGGCAAATATAAGCGCAATCTACATGTAGCCAAAGATAACTAAATATTATTTTGTTGTAAAATCTTGAATTGTTGTTTTAGTACTTGTGATGATAAATTCAAAATTTCAAAACACTTGTCAGTCTAGGTGAGCAAAGAAAAAAATCATGGAACTTTCTTGTTGCTGATTGCATTATACAATGTGTATTTTAATCTTATTTCTTTAATTTTGCTACTCTATAGAAACAGTTGTGCTTCAGGTCAGAGTTCATGTAAAGATTAAAGCAACTTAACTGATAGGTTTCCTAGTACAGGAAATTTGCTTGTCAAAGGGTTCAAGAGCAAAGATAACTTCTAAGAAAATTTAATAAGTGTAATTTGAAAAAAAAATGAGTTGCCTTATGAAACATCAGACCATTAACAATGTTTGCATTTATACAGAAGGTTCTTTTGTTTGGTAAGCAGGTTGGAAACAGCTTATTATATTTTTTCTCAAAAATATGTTGAAACAAAAACATGTCTGAAATTTGTTCTCTCTCTCTCTCTCAGTCTAATCTTATGGTTGGTTGATGATGTTTCATTCATTTGACAAGTCAATTACAATAACACATGAAAGCGAAAAATTTAAATGAATTGTCGATCCTCAAAATTTTAGGCCATGAAATGATACCCACTAAGCCAAAACCCATACCCATAACTGTGCTGCAGAGTTTATTTCAAGTACACAGGTTAATCTGAAGTGAATTGTTTATAAAGTGAATTTTTTATAAAGGAAAGTTTTTTTAAATGTAAACATTTGTGAGTATCACAACAAACTCACAAATTTCAGAGAAAAGTGTTTTGATAAGAAATTAGTGATTCTTACAAAGTTTTAGTTATGTTTTTGTTTTTTTTGACCTATACTTTTGGGTCATGTAAAGATAGTTTGCGGATCATTGGTAGAGATGATTTAAAACCTACACACCTTGCATGTATAAGAGGGTTCACACAACACCCATTGAATTTTCACAATGCCCTCTCAATGCTTTATCAAACTTGTATTCCTATTTATTGTCATCCTTGTTAAAATGTATTTATGTACTGCCATGGTGCTATTTTGTGTATATATAACACTTATTATAGTTTTATTCATTCATAAGTTCACTAGATGCAGTAAGCAACTTCTACTAAAACTAAATGAAAACTACAGTTGTTACAATCAAGGGGGACTTAAAAGAAGCAGAGCTCAAACATGACTTCTTGTGACAGCTGATCTATCAAGTTCTGAAAACCAAAGTTGATGAAGAAAACATATAAATGTGGCTTGTGTTCCTATACCCACACAAAGTACAAGCAGCAAAAGTTGAATGCAGCCCCGGCTAGTACGAATTGGCGCTAAACCGAGCACAATGCAACGACGACGGCAATCTATTATGGCTTGTGTTCCTATACCCACACAATGTACAAGCAGCAATAGTTGAACGCAGCCGGCTAGTACGAATTGGCGCAAAACCGAGCATAACAACAACGACGACGACGACGATCTATTTTTAACGGCCCTCAATATGGATGCGGACTTGTGAACAACATTTCACCACTGAAGAAAGGCTTCACGAAAAGAGAATTTAAAAAAAAAAAATCAAAAAACCATTTTGTTCAAAGTTAACAAGAAATTCCCAAGATATACATGAACAGTATGAATGGCGTTATAACATTACAATTTAGAAGACCTTTATAGTTGCTTTATTAATCTGAACACTCAGCCTCTAAAATCTTCCAATTTCCATGTTGTTTTCAGTCGAGGATTTTTGAGAATTGAGGGTGTTCCAAAATTTAAGGCATTTAAAACATTTATGAGCCCAAGATGTTGTCAGGATACTTTAAGGCAAGATGAATTTGTCATCATGCTTTGTGCGCAATGTGTATTACAAAGCACAAAATTTTATGTATCTGTATACAAATTTCCAATGACATGAACAAGCATCTTGTCGTAAAGTTACTGTACGTACCAACAATTAAATACCACCATGCTCTCAATCCCATTTGACTACTCCCCAGTTTTTTTTTTTTAATGATCCAGGGCTTTAACAACCTGCTTTCAAGTGCAAACTAATAAAACAACTAAACTAATAAAACAATGTTTTGTCCATTGACAAATATTATTCAGCAATTAAATAAGTGGCTGTCACCCCCAAACAGTGGATTTAACTGATTCAAAAGCACCATTGCACAAGCAACATGATCATGGTGATGAAGAGAGAGTCAGCATCTTATCATCAGAGATAGCGTCATCAGAAGAAAGAGGTAGCATCTTATGAGCAGCAATCCAGTCAACTACTGGGAGAAGCTTGGTAGAGACAGTGCTGTTTCCCCACACAGTGAGTATTGATTCACAAGCACCATTGCCTCATTCAAGTCTCCTTAGATGAAGAAGCTCATACATGTACATCAATGTTGTCCTCTCTGAAGTTTTGAACATTGACTGAAGATAGAATTTTATAGAAGATAGAAACTGCACAAACCATGTTGTCAACAACATCCTGGAATCGGTGTTTTGAATCTGACCTGTACAACCAATGTGTAGTCGGACAAGTGACTTGACACATGTTCTTAAACAAAATACAGTTCTTAGTTATCGCTGAGGCACAGTGAGTAGTCACAGAGGATGTTAACGATCATCAGTGTTGGATAAATATCCTTGCCAATTAATAAACCAGAAGTTCCATACATGCACACTATAGTACATGTACAAACGTCAATGTTCCAACATGTTGTTTATTTACTGGGCATCTCCAAAACATTACTAAAAACCTCTGACTCGGTTGCAATAAACATATAACCCCTGATCACATAACATCCATCTACAGCCTGCAAGGTTAAACTACCTTGGAAGTACAAAGTGTTGTCATTAAATTTGTACAAGTGACACTTTTAAACATTTTGTCATTGTGTACATTTGTCTAAGTTTTTTTAAGTATCTATGCATCCATTGAAGTAGATAGGGTTCGTGGCGCCTGGGGGCAAGATGAAAGGACGGTGCTGTCACACACTTTCACTACCCCCCTTCCCCCAAATAAACCTTAGAACAAAAAATAAAAACAACAAAACCTGTGGCACATGTCCTGACCCCTTGCCCCCCATCCCCCTAGCTACATCAATGTCTGCATCAAAACTCACATTTTGACAACTTGAACATCAGAACATGATTTTCAATACTCAGATGGCTTGGCCATTATACACTCTAAACTGTAAGTCAACACAACTTTGCAATCAGAACTTGAGCCAAGATAACGTAGCCATTTACAATGAGGATTATTTACAGTTAAAACTTAGTCTGCAGAATCAATGAAATTTGTACATTTAAAAAAAGTTAAAAAGGTTAAAACTATTAAAAAATTTAAAATCTACTATTGCTGTTCTCAACTCCAGTAGGATGCTGATTAAGCCATAAATTATCTGATGCTAGAAGAAAACATCTAGAAAGTACTTAAACAGTTTGGAAATTCCAAATTGTGTTCAGGCTAATTTTGTGTGCTTGTCTTGACTTTTTTCAACTTCAGTTTTGTTTAAAAGAGAATATCCTTCACTACAATTGAAATAAAAATAGTTTCAATTTGTTTTTGTGTAGTGTGAGCTCCTTTCTAAAGCTTTTTCTATAATAGTAATCCAGTAATAAGTTAATGCGTCTTACATGCGCATCTGAGGCACACCCAATGAAGATTAAACTACGTCTTCCAGCTCCAAAGCTGGCAGACAAGTTTACAATCACCGCTTCAAGGCAATAAAGTTCACCACTTGCTTATAACATCGGATTTTGACCCATATTCTACGACTCAGCCATCAGAACTTGAGCCAGAAATTGTGGGTCAAGATCCGTAGTCATAGTTAAGCATGTGGTGAACTTTAATGCTTAAAAGTGCTGATTGTAAATGGTCAAGTTTTCTTGGCTCAAATTCTGATGGCTGAATCAGAGAATGCGGGTCAAGATCCGTATTCATAGTTAAGCCCGTGGTGAACTTTAATCTTAATCGAAGTGTTTATTGTAAATGTTGTAGATCTTGACCCACATTCTAAGATTCGGCCATCAGAACTTGAGCCAAGATGACCATTTACAATCAACGCTTCTATTAACATTAAAGTTCACCACAGGCGTTACTATGAATATGGATCTTGACCAATATTCTATGATTCAGCCATCAGAACTTGAGTCAAGATATCTTGACCAATTGCAACCATTGCTTCTTATCATTTAAGTTCAACACCACAGGCTTAAATATGACTACAGATCTTGACCCACATTCTATGAATCAGCCATTATTAGATTTTGTGAGCCGAGATAACCTGTCCATTTACAATCAATTTATGCATTTAAGTTCACTGCAAAAATTAAAAGTTAAAAGTTATTAAAATAACTTACAGGGCTTATGTTACAGAAGGTAATGGTGAAAGCTTTCCCTCGAAATATTATTCCATGAAATGCTTGACTTTTTGAGAAAACATTAAAACAATTGTCAACTTGAAAATAATTCAGATTTATTTTAAACACATGTCATGACATGACGTGCGGAAACAAGGGTGGGTTTTTCACGTTTTTTCTCCCAACTCTGATGACCGATTGAGCCTAAATTTTCACAGGCTTGTTATTTTATATATAAGTTGTGATACACGAAGTGTGGGCCTTTGGACAATACTGTTTACCGATATTGTACAATTGCTTTTGCGAAAAATAAGTGTCGCACAAGTTGTATCACTGTACATGTCAGTATATATGATACATGGACAATTTTGGAAGTTTTAAAGATTGTGACATGACAATTTTGCGTGTAACTGATGAACACAATTTCGTTGTGCGTTAGCTACTTTTGGGGTGCTTAAAGCAGATCTGAAAAATTTTGCCCAGATTGAAAATTTTGAAAAGTTAAAAAGTAAAAAAAAAGTTTTAAAATAAAAAAAATAAATAAATAAAAATTAAGTAAACACTTATTGGTATCTTGGTTGCTCATTATTGCTCTTGAACAACATTAGATATGAGAGTCCTCATCGAACATGACATACAGACCACTCTGTGACTGGACTTCATGAAATAAACAACAGACGTTGGTGGCAAATATGCAGTTCTTGCATCTATACGCCAGTCTCAAGTCTCCACTTACACATGTTTCCCTTAAGTATTTCACCATCAACACTTGAGCTACATTAGAGAAGACAGTCCTCCATCAGTATCAAACACGACATACAGACCACTTTGTGACTGGACTTCATGAAATTAACAACAGACATTGGTGGCAAATACACAGTTCTTACATCTATACGCCAGTCTCGAGTCTCCACTTACACATGTTTCCCTTAACTACACCATCAACACTTATTGATATCTTGGTTGCTCATTATTGCTCTTGAGCTACATTAGATATGACAGTCCTCCATCAGTATCAAACATGACATACAGACCACTCTGTGACTGGACTTCATGAAATAAACACCCAGTGTTGGTGTCAATTATTGCAGTTGTACATGTTTGCCATAATTAATTTACCATCAACACTTATTGACATCTTGGTTGCTCGTTATTGCTCTTGAGCTACATTAGATAAGACAGTCCTCCATCAGTATCAAACAGGACATACAGAACACTCTGTGACAGGACCTCATGAATTGCACAATTGATGTTGGTGTCAATTATGAGGTTTTTGCTTCTATACTTCAGTCTTAAGTCTCAACGTTTCCCATAACTATTTCACCATCAACACTTTTTGGTATCTTGGTTGCTCATTGTTGCACTTGGGCTACATTAGATAGTCCTCCATCAGTATCAAACATGACATACAGAAGACTCTGTGTCTGGATTTAATGTAAGACATTGCGTCACACATATGCATCTGAGGCACACCCAGCTCCAATAAAGCTGGAAGATAACTTGACAATTTACAAACAATGCTTCCAACCATTCAATTCAACACTCGCTTGTAACATTGAATTTGGACCCACATTTATGACTCAGTCATCAGATTTTGGGCCAGAAAGTGTGGGTGAAGATCCGTAGTAATAGTTAAGCATGTAGTGAACTTTGATGCTTAGAAGCATTGATCGTTTAGTGGTTGAGTTTTCTTGGCTCAAACTGTGAAGGCTGAATCGCAGAATGCATGTCAAGATCCATAGTCATAGTCGAGCCTGTGGTGCACTTTAATCTTAATAGAAGTGTTAATTGTAAATGGTGTGGACATCTTGACACACATTCTAAGATTCGGCCATCAGAACTTGAGCCAAGATGACCATTTTTAATCAACGCTTCTATTAACATTACTGTCCACCACAGGCTTAACTAGTACTATGGATCTTGACTCACATTCTATGATTCGGCCATCATAACTAGAGCCAACATAACTTGACAATTTATAATCGACCCTTCTAAGCTCTAAAGTTCACCACAGTCCTAACCATGACTATCGGATCTTGACCCACGTTCTACCACTCCACCTTCAGAACTAGAGCCAACATAACTTGACCATATCTCCTACACATAAAAGTTCACCACAGCCTTTACTACAACTGTGGATCTTGACTCACATCCCAAGACTTGACCATCAGGCAATGAGCCAATTCAAGGTAACCCAAAGTTCTAACATTGTTTACATGTATATAATATGCTTCATGGACAATTTTGGAAAGTTAACATTCTGCTTGTGAACTGGTAAACACAACTTCATTGTGCATAGCTACTTTTTGGTTGCCTTAGGCAGATTGAAAAATTGGGCACAGATTGAACATTTTGAAAAGTTGAAAAGGTTTTTTTGTAAGTTTAAACAGTTAAAAAGTAAAATAAATTAAAAAGTTAAAAAGTTTTTAAAAAGTAAAAAATAAGTTAAAAACAAATTTAAGTTAACACTGCTTCGTATCTTGGTTGCTCAATATTGCTGCTGAACAACATTAGATATGACAGTTCTCATCAGTATCAAACATGACATACAGACCACTCTGTGACTGGACTTCATGAAATAAACACCTAGTGCTGGTGTCAATTATGCTGTTCTTGCTTCTATACTTCAGTCTTGAGTCTCCACCTATACATGTTTCCCTTAACTATTTCACCATCAACACTTATTGATATCTTGCTTGCTCATTATTGCTCTTGAGCTACATTACACATTACAGTCCTCCATCAGTATCAAACATGACATACAGACCACTCTGTGACTGGACCTCATGAAATAAACACCGAGAGTGTTGGTATCAACTGTGAAGTTCTTGCGTCTATACTTGAGTCTGAGTCTTAAATTACTTGTGTTTTCAATGGTTATTTCACCATCAACATTAACTGGTATCGTGATTTCTCCTTAATGTTGTTCTTCTTTGATATTACAGTCCTCCATCAGTATTAAACAAGACATACAGACCACTTTGTGACTGGACCTCATGAAATAAACACCCAGAGTGTTGGTGTCAATTATGCAGTTCTTGCTTCTATACTTCAGTCTTGAGTCTCCACTTATACATGTTTCCCTTAACTATTTCAACATCAACACTTCGTGATATCTTTATCTCATTATTGCTCTTGAGCTTCATTACATAACAGTCCTCCATCAGTATCAAACATGACATACAGACCACTATGTGACTGGACTTCATGAAATAAATAACCGATGTTGGTATCAATTATGAAGTTTTAGTGCCTATACTTTAGTCTGGAGTCTTAAATTACTTGCGTTTCCAATGGTTATTTCACCATCAACATTTCCTGGTATCATGGTTGCTCCTTGCTGTTCTTCTTTGATAGTACAGTCCTCCATCAGTATCAAACATGACATACAGACCACTATGTGACTGGACTTCATGAAATAAATAACCGATGTTGGTATCAATTATGAAGTTCTAGTGCCTATACTTTAGTCTGGAGTCTTAAATTACTTGCGTTTCCAATGGTTATTTCACCATCAACATTTCCTGGTATCATGGTTGCTCCTTGCTGTTCTTCTTTGATAGTACAGTCCTCCATCAGTATCAAACATGACATACAGACCACTCTGTGACTGGACTTCATGAAATAAATAACCGATGTTGGTATCAATTATGAAGTTCTAGTGCCTATACTTTAGTCTGGAGTCTTAAATTACTTGCGTTTCCAATGGTTATTTCACCATCAACATTTCCTGGTATCATGGTTGCTCCTTGCTGTTCTTCTTTGATAGTACAGTCCTCCATCAGTATCAAACATGACATACAGACCACTCTGTGACTGGACTTCATGAAATAAATAACCGATGTTGGTATCAATTATGAAGTTCTAGTGCCTATACTTTAGTCAGGAGTCTTAAATTACTTGCGTTTCCAATGGTTATTTCACCATCAACATTTCCTGGTATCATGGTTGCTCCTTGCTGTTCTTCTTTGATAGTACAGTCCTCCATCAGTATCAAACATGACATACAGACCACTCTGTGACTGGACTTCATGAAATAAATAACCGATGTTGGTATCAATTATGAAGTTCTAGTGCCTATACTTTAGTCAGGAGTCTTAAATTACTTGCGTTTCCAATGGTTATTTCACCATCAACATTTCCTGGTATCATGGTTGCTCCTTGCTGTTCTTCTTTGATAGTACAGTCCTCCATCAGTATCAAACATGACATACAGACCACTCTGTGACTGGACTTCATGAAATAAATAACCGATGTTGGTATCAATTATGAAGTTCTAGTGCCTATACTTTAGTCAGGAGTCTTAAATTACTTGCGTTTCCAATGGTTATTTCACCATCAACATTTCCTGGTATCATGGTTGCACCTTGCTGTTCTTCTTTGATACAGTCCTCCATCAGTATCAAACATGACATACAGTCCACTCTGTGACTGGACTTCATGAATTAAACAACCAAAGTTGGTAGCAATTTATTACAGTTCTTGAATCTACTTCCACTTGGAGTCTCCACTTATAAGATGCATTGTGATTAGCATCCTGTCACACCAAAGATACAACTTTTGAAAACAGATAACTTCATGATATGAAGTGACTTCAAACAAATGCCCTCTCTGATTGCAGCATCTTCTGGCTATCTGTGGTTAAGGTGTGGATACTGATGCCTCAGTAGTTCAAGCAGGTTTGATTACAATGAAGATGAGACAGTTCCCAGAGCATGATAGACTGTGCTTGAAATCTGACTGAGATTCTTGATGTAACACATGATGAGGACAAAAGCTGGCATGCCATGATGTTACATTTCTTTGAATGTTTCTCAGGCTATACACACTTTCATGAGTCTGTGTCTTCCATTTTCCTGAACATCCTAAAGAAGATGCATGGAGAAGATGTCCGGATGCCTTGTCTGACACTAAACCATGGAAACGCAGAAAAAGATATTGCTGTATCAAGATATGCAGGTTTCTTTTTGTAGCCCTATTCATAGATCAATGGACCAGGTTGGACAGGGGGGGGCGATATCCCAAGTTTGACAAAGTATTAACTGATACAAATTATAAAGACACCATGATAAACACTTGGGCCCTGAAATGAATCATTGCCTGTTGATTCGTTTTGACAACTATTTGCTTCATTTTAGTCCAGAGCATAAATGAAGTGATACAGCCACAGCTGAAAACTTTGTACTTCAACAACTATGCATATCTAACTTATTTACTTAAGTCTGAAATGGAAGTACACTATGTTTGTCTTTGGGGTACAAATTATGCTTAGCCTTTTGAATTTGAATTTTCTTTGGGTTCAATAAGTTACATGCTGTGGACAGTTTTGTACTTCAGGAACCTAGCTATACTTATATAATACCTTAGAACAATATAGACAAATTGGGTGGGACTCGAACCCACAACAATCTGCATAGTTGTGCAGATGTCACACCTTGTCACGCCTATCAATGCTGAAAGGTATTGTAGTAGCTTAACATAGGGAAGTCGCTGAAGCACAAAATCTAAAATGAAAAACAACAGTGATATTAAAATATACTAAGTTTTTCAACCAGGAAACATCAGCACGAGTTGAACCCAGAACCAACCAAGTGAGATCAGTTGAAGTACATTATGCATACAGTTTGCTGGTGCACAAAACGGATTTTGTGAAAATGCTTTGGCATGACATTTCAATCATTTTAATGTGTTAAATAAAAAAAATCTTTTGAATTCAATTTGAGGCTAATTCAATTGCTAATTAGAATATACCACTGCTAACCATTTTTTTGAAATGTGTCTGTGAAGTTGAACATTTTATTTACTAATAACATTTTACCTTCATGCATACCTCCATCAAATAGATCAGATGGATAAATATGGACTTCAAACTAATTTTCCAACTTCGCTTATTATAGTAATGAGGTCAGTGGCTTCAACACAGATCCTACAAGGCTGTCGGCCTGACGGCCTCCACATGCGGATAGTGTACGGGGGCATCGTGTCGTGCGATGTTACGCACAGTGAATACGGGTGGGTTTTACGCACAGTGAATACGGGTGGGTTTTTATACAGCGGCGGTCTTTTTTCGGAGTGAATAATTCGACTGCCTTGAGCAAGGCTATGACATTGACCAAAAAGGTCCAGTGACTTTCAAGTCTGATGATTTATGATTTATGGAGAATATTAATACAGCACCAGATATTTTAAACAAAGTATTCAGTCGTTAAATTAACAAAAGTCATTATATTGCCACATGCCATTCACACAATCACATTATATTTCCCTCTTCCTTTGGTTCTTTCCAATCAATATTCAATGTAATCACAATGGCAAAAGCATTGTTATAAATAATGCCTGGTACACCCATGGTAAAATGCTGCTAAATCCATTTGCCAGACCCGTTGGTCCGGCACACGATGTCCATATTGAGGGCAAAGTTTTAACCAAACTGGTTTGGGTCAGAGACATGGTCTGACCAATGACAGTGAAAGGGGGTTCCTCAGGAGTCATTACAAACTTCAATTAATGCCGACCTATACACAAAGTGGTAACATTGGAAACTTTTCCGGCTGCGCAATATGTAACCGTAGCACGTTTCGATTCACTAGCGCATTCATTACGCGAAGCTGCTGCTGCCCGATGCAATAGTGGTTTAAAGGCAACAAAGATTTGTGGGTATAGGGATACAGCCTAATCAAGATACACTGTAATTTTTTTGTTTTGCTTAGTCAAAAGTTGAAAAACTACTAGAACTGTTTACTCATGAGTCAAAGAATTGTTTACTCATGAATGAAGCATAATTTCCCTAGAGTAATTAATGCCTCATTGAGTACAGTCTCAATGAGTTATGCGAGTAATGCCTCAATGCCTAATTGAGTAATTACTAATTAGTTAAAATTGATTTGATAGTACAGCTGTCACAAGAAGTCATATTCATTTGTATAAATTACACGCTTGTAATGTGGAACAAAAAATGGGTTATAACTCAGATGCTTACATTAATGTTTATAAACAAATTGTTCTGTACCTTCACAGAAGAAAATGTGCTTTACTCTATCAGCAATCACTTGAGGTGTCCTGTTCAGTCTTGTTCTTGAAAAAGCCCACCAATGGCAGGATCCAGGTCCAGGGGGAACTGTGGCCACAAAGCCCCCACCAGCATCCAACATCCATCCAAAGTGACACTTTCAAAACTCCTTCTGATTTTCTTCCTTCATCATGAATCTTCAGTCCTCGTAGGCTACTACTCGTTGACGTAACAACCGCCTATATTTGTGTGGCTGGTGCAGGGGTGATTTTGTATCCCTGTAGGGTCACCCCAGCTAGTTCAGCCATGCTGAGGCCACTCCAGTTGGCGAGTCCATCGATCCTGCAGAGTTTTGTCTCGGTTTCCTGCGACAATGTCCAAGTGGGGTTTCATCAAGCACTGCTGCTGCAAGACCACCTTGGTGTACTGTGGCAATTAAAAAGCAATTCAACAGAAATAAGATTTAAAAAATCAGATACACAATAGTGAATTGTTTTGGAAGCAAATGATAGGACAGTTGGTTTCTGTTACTCCAGAATAGTCAACGGCAAATTCACAGGTTTTCTTGAAATTTAGAAAAATAACTGTTAAAAACTGAGTTTCATGTTCTGACTGAGGCTTTTGTCTTTGTGAGAAGAGATTTAGCTTTTGGAAACTCCTTCACAGCAAGAAGGATATTGTATGGTATAGTGACTGCTTCTGTTGCATATGTGTGTTGTGGTGTCATTTAGCCTTTGTCAGGCCATTTATGGAAATATTTCTATGGAGAACTGGAACTGGTTAGCAGTTTTATAACAGAAAGTGAGCCTTTGGACTTATACTATTAAATTATTTTTTGTGATAATTACTAATTATGTTGAATGAACTTTTAATCAAAAGAATGATACATTTCACGATGATTTTTGTTGTTAGCTGATACAGTCATTGGTGGAAGAAAGAAAGGCTGCCACTTTAGGTTTCATATAAATTGAGCAACATTGGAGGAATTCCATGCTTATTAATTTTAACTTACTAAAGTTAATCATCAAAATTGCAATCTTTGCTCATCCAATAGTTACCTGAATTAATGTTACCAATATTTTGGCAGACACACAATTTAAGTTCTTTGCTTGGTTGGTAAGCTGGCAATGCTAAAAAGGTACAGCCAGAAGGCTGCTTGGTATGAGGTTGTTGACATTGTTAAATCAACGTTAACAATTATTTCTAGCAAATTGTACCCCTGAACATGCAAACACAATTGTCTTTGTTCCTCACCAACTAAATAACGAAAACTGCTGTGTATTTTAAGTACTTGCTTAAGTCCAGAGCATAAATAAAGTGATATAGCCACAACTCTGAAAACTTTGTCCTTCAACAACTAAGCATTCTCTAACTTATTTGCATTTAGTCTGAAATGGAAGTACACTGTTTGTCTTTGGGGTACAACTTATGCTGAGCCTTTTGAATTTTAATTTTATTTATTTAGTTTCAATAACTTACATGCTGTGGAAAGTTTTGTACTTCAGGAACCTAGCTATGCGTATATAATACCTTAGAACATTTATAGACAAATTGGGTGGGACTCGAACCCACAACAATCTGCATAGTTGTGCAGATGTCACACCTTGTCACGCCTATAAATGCTGAAAGGTATTGCAGTAGCGTCACATAGGGAAGTCGCTGAAGCACAACAGATAAAAACTGAAAAACAATATTGATATTCTATTTCAAAGTTTTTTAACAAAGCAACAGTAGGAAACTTCAGCATAAGTTGAACCCAGAACCTTCCAGGTGAGATCAGTTGAAGTACATAATGCATACAATTTGCTGGTGCACAAAAAAGGCTTTTGTGAAAATACGTTGACATGACATTTTAATGTGTTAATAATAAATAAAATAATGTCTATGGGATTTGAGGCATTGCATGGTGAGGTATCGATATATTTGGTTTGTGGTAATACCATGTGTGTGTCACCTTGCCAGGTAGATTTTGTTCTTGCTATATATTCTACTACCGCATAGTAGATCTTCAGGCAACCTCTCTGTTCTGAAAAGAACTGTCCTTCATTTTAACTACTACCTGGTCGGAAGTAGAAAATCACCCCGCACTACTACTTCAACCAATAGGATCGTTATTAACTTCACTACCACGAAGCGAGTTCTTAATTGGTTCTCAACCTTTCTACTATAGCTTGCTCTAGTCATCTCCAGAGAGATATATGAGAGAAGTGGGCCTTTTTATCACAGTTCTCAGAGGTTTTAGTGTAGGAGTCAGTCACAGTTCTATTGGGAGCATAAGTTGAACCCAGAATCATCTAGAGTGCATTCAATGGAAGAACATGTACATAAGTTGCTCGTGTGCAAAGAAAGCTTTTGTGAAAATACTTGGCGTGGCATTTCAACTATTTTTTGATGTTGTAAATTTTGAACTTCAGCAATCTAGCTCTGTGCATATTCAATGCCTTCAAGCACTTATAGGCAAATTGGGTGGGACTCGAACCCACAACAATCTGCGCGGTAGTGCAGATGTCATACCTTACACCAACAAGATTGCAAATAAATGCTCAATGGTATATGCATCTACTTTGCTGAAGCAAAACACAGAACAATTCAAAACCATTATGCTATTAAAATATATACAGAGTTTTTCCTTCAAACAAACATGGGAAACTAATTAGAACCCAGAACTATCTCATAAGTTGAAACCAGAATGGGAGCAATTGTACAAGGCTGGTTTACAAATAGAGCTGTTGTCAAAAAACTTGGTGTGGCATCAAATATTTTTAAATGCTTTGATGATTTTGTACTCACTCAACCTAACGCTATGCCTTCAAAAAGTGCAGCTAGATTGATCATCCCTTGAAATGAGATAGTGGTAATTGAACCCACTACAATCTGAATGGTAGTGCAGATGTCTTACATTAGCTTACCAAGATTGTCTGTCAACGATTAATTGAAAAGAGCTTTATATATGTAGGCTGCTGATGCACAAAGTATGAAAACTAAAGAAACAGTTATGCTTTTTGAAGAAAAAAAGGGAAAAAGAGAGTCTATCCCTTCCAGTCAGTGTAGGAAACTATGACAGGAGTTGAACCCAGAACTATCTCAATACGTAATTTAACTACTCGTTCAACCACAGGTGTACCAATTGGAATTTTGTGGAAATACAAAAGTAAACAAGCAACTGCCTTTGATTTTGTCACTTCACTTACTCACAGACAATTTGTTTGTTGTTCCTTCTCAATCAATACCAATTGGTTAATTTTAAAGTTATCCAAAAAGAATTACTGGTCACGATTTTTTTTCTGTCCATAAGTGTAAGAGTATGTTACTCATATAGGAGAAAGTATTATTTTCACGTTATTCAAAACATTGATCAAATTTGGTGGGTTCTTTTTGAGGGAACTAAGTCCTGTCAGCTTGGATAAGTTGGATAAGATTGATAGGTGCACTTGTCTTTTGCTTTGCAAATTCTTTGCCTTCATTCAAATTAAATACCACACAATTCTGGCAACTTATTTAAGACTTGCTGGAGGTCACTGTTCATTGCTGTTTTGTTTGATTTTGTATGATGTTATTGTCCAACATGGATGTAGTAAATAATTAAATCTTAATTATAAACCAATATTCCGTGGGGGTTGGTTGAGAAAGTGTTTTGCTGGATTATTCTGGAGAAGGGAGCTAAGTACTTAATGCTACACATGAAGTACATAATGCATATAAGTTGCTGGTAAACAAATAAGGCTTTGGTGAATACTTGGCATGACATTTCAGTTTGTTTCTTTATGTTGTACATTTTAAACTTCAGCAATCTAGCTCTATGCATACTTAGTCCCTTCAAGCACCTATAGACAAATTGGGTGGGACTCGAACCCACAACAATCTGCATGGTAGTGCAGATGTCATACCTTACACCAAAAAGATTGCGTATAAATGCTAGAAGGTATATGCATCAATTTTGCTGAAGCAAAACACATAACAACTTAAAAAGCATTATGCTATTAAAATATATACAGAGTTTTTTCTTCAAGTAAATATGGGAAACTAAGAATCCAGAACCATCTCATAAGTTGAACCCAGAATGGAAGCACATGTTCTTTATGCTTTTCTATTACTGGAAAAATGGTATGCAGAAACCCGATTAGAGTGGGAAAAGTATCATGCCTGAAGTTGAAAAACAAGCTTGAGATGAGGGGCCATCAGGTTGACCATTAGCTACATGTAGTGTAGACCATACGAGTTTCACCACACCATAAATAATTGAACTATATGTATATGTGAATGAACAGGTACAAAATCACAGAGGGATCTCGACCCAAACAGATAAGGTAATACAAGATGCATAGATGAATATCTGCATCATGCTGTCATCCTGCTGGATTGAACAGTGAGCCAATGAATAGAAAAGTTTGTAGAGGAGCATTGTGTTAGGGCAGGGGGTACTTTTGGTAGTTAGGACTATAACAATTATGGCTTGTAGGTAAAGAGCACTGGAGAGCTGTTGAAGTTTTAAACACTGCTAGAAATTACACACTTTGAAGAATGTAGTTTCAGAGAAAGAGGTTATTTTTCACTGACAGATTTGAATTTGTGAAAGGCTAGTACACATGAAGCCTTTCTGACACATCGGAAAGAATTTAACTATATGCAACTTTGATGGCTGATGATTGAGCCCAAATTATGCACAGGTTTATTATTAAATTTATGATTATGTTGAGATACACCAAGTGAGGATACTGGTCTTGGACAGTATTACGCAAAGTACACCCTGCCACTTATAAGATGTGATGTAAAAAGACTTGTGTAAAATACCCTCAGAAACTTGTCAGAAACAGAGTGACACTAGCATATGTCTGATTCCACTCAACTATCGATAATCCAAACGTACATCAATATCATGTTTTCTTCTATGATTGTTTTGATGTTGAAACCATGTTTGAGCATGTACAAAACAAAAATGGAATTTTCATTTCATGACAGTAAACAAGAACTTTCATTTTCAACAAGAATAATTACTGTATTTGACATACAACATGCATCATGCTTACAAATATTCTGAATTTACTTTCCTAAAAAAGTCCAGACTCTCTCAAACTGGTCATTCACACAGTCAACTTAACATAAATCACACTTTTTTCACAAATTGCAACCTCAAAACCTGCAGCTACGTTTCTGAACTTTGTGTCTCTCTCTCAAAAAAAGACATGGCTAAGTTTAAGGGCTTTGTGTCTATCAAAAAAACAGACATGGCTAATTTTGTGGGCTTTGTGTCTATCAAAAAAACAGACATGGCTAATTTTGTGGGCTTTGTGTCTATCATAAAAACAGACATGGCTAAGTTTGTGGGCTTTGTGTCTATCCAAAAAACAGACATGGCTAAGTTTGTGGGCTTTGTGTCTATCAAAAAAACAGATATGGCTAAGTTTGTTGGCTTTGTGTCTTTCAAAAAAACAGACATTCAACATGCAACATGCATGTGTACAAATATTTGTGATTTACTTTTCTTAAAATGCGCAGACTCTTTCACACTGGATATCACACATTCAATTTATCATACCTCACACTGTTTTTTAAATTGCAAACTCAAAACCTGCAGCCATAAAATTTGAAATAACAGTTGTAAAAACCTTAATACTAAATTGTCTAATTTCTAGGATTGTTTTTGTCACACTTTAGTACTGTAAACTACTTGAATGATTAAAAAATGAAGATGGCAGATGTAACATGCAGGTGAAGTGGAAGATGGGAATGGTTGTTAGTACAGGCCCGTAGCTTAGTCTTCTAAGGGCTGTCTAATGCTACTTAGGTTCAAAATCCCTGCTGGGCCTAAAACAATGTGTCACTATAGACAGCCTGCTCTATGTGTTGCAAAGTGATTGGGTGATTGGTATCTTAGTTTGAGCAGGATAGTCAAGCCCCCCCCCTTTCTTTGTGACAGGTTGTAACAGGCTACAAGTTACTGTTAGCGATGCCAGCTGACATCAGCACCTGACCTGACAGGGTGTGCTGAGAAAATGTGTTACAATAGAGATTCCCTTTTGATGAGGTAAATTGAGAAGACAAATTATTCTGTGAAAATTTTGTTCTTCCTTTTTACATTATTTGTTGAGAAAATTCCTGAAGAGAGTAGGGGACAGGGGGTGGCCCCCGGGCCCAAGGGCCACCACCTGGATCAACCGCTAAAGATAGTTATATGCCTCATCCCCAGGAAAGTACTTAAGTAAATGAGTTCTCTAAAAGATATAATGAGTATTGAAATGTGAACTAAGATTTTCTTGGGATGAAATTTCAGTAGTGTAGCTACAGGCCTGTTGGGCCCAATTTCAAGCTGAAGCTCTAGACTGATCATCCATTGAAATTACCCGTAGAAGCTATTACTTTGAGAACAAAGTATATGTACAGGACATGTAAAAGTAGACCCAAGTGTCATATGCATCTGACACTTGAGACTTTTATCTATAAACAAAGCACTGCCACAACCAATGAAATGCACTCATAGGTTTTGTCAACTGTTTTCATATACACATTTTTGCTTCCAGGGTGGATTTTAGATTAGTTCTAGTTTAAAGCACAAGCAGGAACCATTTAGTCAAGTGGATGGACTGATTATAAATAGTTCCAAAGTATTTTCTTGCTCTGCAAATTGTTTTGAAAGAAATTAAAACCAATCTGCTTCATAGCTTTTTGAAATTGGGCCCTGTTGTTAACTTTTGAAGAAACCAGTCCTCGCCACCATGATGTTTGGATGGTGGCATCTTTGCTACAATGTGGTGATGTTTTGTAGCGAGACAAGGAGGGCCCTCTCTGTGGCAGGTTGTAACGGGCTACAGGTTTACCGTTAGCAGATGCAAGCTAAAATAAGCACCTGACCTGACCAATATGATGTAATGGTGTGTCTATGCAGGTAGCTATATGCCCTACAACTGTAGCCTTGTTATTTCTGGCTAACCATAATGACATCTAAATGCCATCACAATCCCACCACCCCCTCCATAAACTCATACTTGTACTCATTATGTTTACTTATTGTCCTCTGTTTCTTTCAATTGATTGTTTGCGTATAGACATATCCCCTCGTCATGAAACAAAACTGTAGAAAAAATATGACAATGATCCAAAGTTTGTATACATTTTTAAAAAATCTATCCAAAATAAACAGTGTTTTGTTTTTAAGCAGTAGAAGAGCTCCAAAACATGTGAAATAAATTTGATGAGTTTTCAATGAAATGTGCATTCTTGTTCTATTCCATTCCATTCCATAGTGAGTAGAGCATTAGTTGCAAATGGAGGGGGTGGGTAGTTAGTGTATGCATATATTGAGAATACTTGTCCTTGGCAATTACCAAACATATCCAGAGCCTTTGAAGGCTTCTTATAAACTGACTGGAGTGTGTTTCTAAACCCTGCCTGTTTCCTCTCTGCAGGGACCCTAGCTCACACTCCAGTCAAAGGGCAACCACCAATATAGAGTACCCACATCACCAGTAGTCCTTAACACAGTCTAGGAGCATAATAGCATGCACTACACACTGCTGCATCACATGCCGCAAATGTCTCTGTTTAAATTTTTGCACAAATCATAAGTCATGCCATGAACCTTTCAGCCATTTCAATTGATACACTCAAAGAAAAGATGGTTTTTGAGTGCTTCTTTCTCAATTTTGGATGAATTATTTCAGGATGATCAAGTCATTTTGAAGTTTAAGTCCAGTGTTGAGTTTGTGACGGGAGGTTTCTTGTTGAAGTTATGTTACTTTCTTGAAATCTGCCAGGAAAGTTTTGTTTTAGACAATTCTCCCCTGGCAGTACAAAAAGTTCCTGGCCAGTCAATCTACACGCAACTGGTAGTATTCTTTTCAAAATTAGAAGAAGAAAAATGTTTTCAAGAAGAATTGCAGCCACATGGTTAAACTATGCAGCATTGGAGGATTGTTCTTTTTTTTAAATACTTTTTTTAAGCACACAAAAAGAAGAGATGTAAATAATATTTGCATTCTTGAATTTATTTCCTCCCAAAGCCAACTTGTGTTTGTTTTTCTCTCGTTTGATTTTCCAGGCTGGATCAAGGTTATTTTTAGACACATGACATTTTTCCTGTTTGTTTTTGAGGATATACTGTACAAAAAATGAAAGTTTTTGAATGTTTTATTTGTAGTTATTAACTATTTTGGGATTTTGTGTGATCAACTGCTGCAAGGGTGTTGATGCGCAGGGTTTTAAGTGTGCAGCACGCATGCAAGATAACTATTACGCACTACTGTGTTATAAGGATTGGTGGTGATAATGCATTGTATATAAGAACAGGTGGTTTGACATCACTAGTTATTTCACTTAGGGGGAGAGAGAAGTGGTAATGTCAAGGACTTACTCCCCAATTGATGGAATCTTGATGCCCGGGCTCCGGATCAAGACACCAAGGCCCTAGTCAGAGACTTGACCTTCTTGGTGCCCACCTGTACAAGCTGTGAGATGTGATCATCAGACATTTCATTGGCACCTGTGAATAATGAACAGAGCAAAGGCCACTGGAATGGCCAAAGTTCCAAGCCCCGTCTGCATGCCATGCCAACCTTGCAGCATCAAGTTAGGCAACTGATGGATAAGAGCTACGGTGATCGTCTGTGCAGCAGCCGGCTCTCTGGCCTCAAGAAAATGTGTTCCTCTGAATGTGTGCTTATCGATGGTTCAGTGGGAAGAATGTATGTAACTAATAATGCCTGTAAGACTGCAATGAACTTCATTACCGGGGCTCCAACGAGCAAGATGTGAGCCTACAGAGTTGAGCTTGATATCTCCCGAGATCCACACAAGTTTCACCCAGCTCCCTCGTACTAATTTAGCCCATCTAGGTACCATTGATGGACTAAATCAGTAGTAATCATCACCGGACTAACTTGTGCTGGCGCCATGGACCCCGTTCAATGCCAGCCTCAAGTCTGGACTACATGTGCACCTTACAAGTCTACACCCTGTAATGAAGCGCCTTACATTCACTATTAGCCACATACATCCTCCTCATAGAACTATCAACAACCACCCACCTAGATTAACACAGATTCAAGAAGCACTTACGAAGACCCGTCTGACAACACAGGCAACCACAATAACCCCTATTCCATCAGCTGCTATCCTTAATGGTGCAACATTGGCATACCATACAGCCAGGACCTGATACCCCAGCAAACATCCCAGTGAACCCCCACCCTGCCATTACCCACAGGAACCGCCGAAATGCCCAACAACCACAGGTCACAGCTTGAGGAGGACATCAGGAAGTGCAAGTGTCTGCCTAGGGTCTCAGATCTTGATCAGAAGTCCAAACACCAAGAAACCACCAATCAGAAAGCTCCTCCCTGCCAAAACCACTGTATTCTCTCTCGGAAACTCCCTGAAATAACTAGGTGTCTATGTCCTCATATACAATTTGGGTACCCTACTGATGGTGCACACCAAGGACCCCTGGTTTCTTCAAAAGTCTTCCACCTTCACCTGCACCATCTCATGTTTTATGGTAGGCTTGGGCGATTTCCAATATTACCAATATTACCCAAGCCTACCTTCCAAGCTACAGTACTTTTTTGTGAGACAAAAAAAAAGGCTACAGGTTTTATTTTAATGCACACACACACATCTCATCACACGCTAGTCTCTGACACTCTGTTTCTGACACAAGATTCTTTCAATTACCCACCCATGAGCATGAAAGTGTTTACACACACCCCCATTTGGTTCAAATTTTAGAAATTGTAGTTGCTATTATGTTAGCAGTCCAGTATATTTTTGTGAATGCTATCTGTTAAACACAATGCTCCTTTTAATTATCCAAGACAGATAACAAATGTAAAATGAGATTTTACCTTTGAAGTAAAATTCTACCAAACAATGGTAGGGCCTACGATCATGCATGGTTTGACTTTAAGTATCTGCAGAGGATGGCCTCTAGAAAACCACCCTTGCCTCCACCATGCACTCATATAGGAAACTACCTCTACAAAGTGTCACCATTAAGTTGATGAGAAGTTTGACAGAGATGAGGATAATTGGAATATAATATAAGCTCACTGGTCCAATCAGCAGGTGAGACCTTAATGTTTGGGCCAACTATAGTGACTTCATGCTCCCAACAAAAGAAGGTGTGACATGGACTGTCATAAAATTGTTCCCATGATATGTAAAGTACCAATGCTTCCTTTTCATGTTTAAATTGAACAGTTATTATGTGGGGAGCTGGTGGTGTCACCGTTATGGTTACACTTGTTTTCTTCAGCCAAAGATGATGTTCACACTGCTATATGTTTTTCCTTTAATAAAACTAAATTAATGACAATACTAATTGAATACATCCTGCAGTATGTATCCAATCAGAATACTATGTTAATTCTACATGGAAAAACTTTTCAAATTTCAATCCCTACGGTGTGGTGATAGCCAGTAGGCCTACATGTATGCAGCTGTATTGAAGTACCCCCCCCCCCAAGTTAGTGTTTCAAGCAACAATTCCTTCAATGTGAAATGAGAGCCAAGTTTTCAAGAATTTGTTCCTGCAAAGCCTTTTTTGTTAACTTATGGGGGAACTACTATTTGTTAACAGTAGTCTATTGTTCATATTTCTCATATTGAAACCAAGGATGCCTCAAGTGAATACAATCACTGTAGCTTACAAGCCTGAGGAAACCTCTAACTGTGGATCCAGGGCTGCTAGCTACATGCAGGAGCTAGAAACACTGGTGTTCAGACCAATTCTTCCAAGTGTGTTCTGGGTTCTTTTATGTGCAGTACCGTACCTATCAAAAAACAGCAGCACCCCCCCCCCCCCCCTCCTCCTCTGTGACAGGTTGTAACGGGCTACAGATTACCGTTAGCAGATGCACCTGACCTGACAGGTTGTGATGTTATGATGTGCCTTAACTAATGCAAAAGAAATAGAGGTTTGTCTCCTAATGTAAAACCAGCGAAAGGGGATGGTATTCCTTGGGTGAGAAATCAAACCCTCAACTTTTGCCATTATGTTATATAGTTGCGATAACGTAACCCTTCTCCCGACCGCTGAAGGGAGAAAGGTTAGAGTTTAAAAAACTAGAGCTCTCTTCCTGCTTAGACCACCTAGCAAGGTGGAAGCATAAGAAGTGTTTTGGGTTCTTTTACGTGCACTACCTATCCTATTTTTTGATGAAGCCCCCAACCCCTTCCCCCTACTCTGTGACAGGTTGTAACGGGCTACAGGTTACCGTTAGCAGAAGCATCTGACCTGACAGGTTGTGATGTGATGTTGCCTTTATCAAAGCGTGATAAAAAATAGCTGTATGCAAACCAAAGTAAATCCACTAGGCCTGTTTTATAATGTTAAATTTGACTGCTTTTACTATGTACATGTACATACAATCTCCACAAGTATTAAATGACAGTATTAAATGACAAGTATTAAATGACAGGCACAAATGTTCACAGCTTCAAAACAATCTTGGTCATGTGGACAATCAACTAAGTTTTTATCCCAACCTCTGTGACAGGCTGTAACAGGCTACAGGCTACCATTAGCAGATTCATCTGACCTGACACGTTGTGACTGGATGATGTGCCTTATAATGCCAAAGAAATAGCCAATTGTCTGCAAGTGTAAAACCAGCAAAAGAGGATGCACTCTTCTCATTCATACCTATAAGTGTTCTGGGTTCTTTAATGTGTAGTACCCCCCCCCATGCCAAAAAGAAGAACAACAAACAATTTATAGTTCAAAGGCACTAGTATAGCCAGGATCCATGACTCTGATGAAAAATTTAAACCAGCAACTAAGCTATGTACTTCCACTAGACAGGGTTTCTTAAGTTCAGTTCTGCTTACAAATTTAATCCAGGGTGCTCAGCAAACTATGAACATGTATAGCTTCCCCAAGCTGTAAATGACAGATATGCACTAGGAATGATTCTGGTGTCTGACTCTGCTTACAAATTCAAACCAGGGTACTATTGTACCCTCACAATTGTTGACACTAGTTAGCCACTAGGCAGGGTTTCCAAATTGAAAGCTGGATCACAGTTATTTGAAAGAGCCAGACACTTCCAGCATGGTGTGGTTTTTTTCAGCATTATGATAATACCAACCCAACAATTTTGTTTGTCATGTTACAGTGGTATAGTATTGCTTGTATTACTTTGTAGCTTTTGTACAACATAGAGTTGATCTGATGAGTTGTTTGATAATAATGTTAATCTCCTGAAGATGACTAGTGCAAGCTAGTCGAAACATTGAGACCAATTTTAGAACTGACTCCGCGGTAGTACAATTAATCACAACCCTGTAAGCTAAAGTAGTAGTCCCAGCCTATGTTTTATACCATTCGCCCGGGTATTAGTTAAACAAGCAGGACAATTCTTTTCAGAACTGAGAAGTCTCCCAAAACCCCAAAACATTGACTCCAAGTTTGAATCAAGTTATTTTGCTCATTAAACAACTACAAGAGTTTTGACAACTGAGTAAATTATCTAGGTTTGATCGTGTGAGTTGCTTGGTCAACAATTAACATTGATTACAATTAATTACTCTAACCAAGTTATCGCCTCACAATACCATTATTTTTTGTCCTGGACGTGAAAACTACCTATTAGCAATTACAGTTTTGTCCTTGTGCTTGTAGGTTTGTAGTCATAAAGTTGAAGTGGATCAATTTGCATTACAAAAACGATTTCCTCCAAGCTTCTAAAGTTGAATTTGATTGCAAACCAATGCAAATCATGTTTACTTTTTTTCAACAAATTATATTTTAACTCCTTGAATTGTGCACTACTGATTCATAAATAAATTTGTTCTAATTCTCCAAATAACTACAGCTATTTATAATTTTAGCATAGTAGTTTAGTCAGGGACTGATTTTGGAAATGATTTATTGATGCTCATTGTAAACAACTCTTTGCCAGGCAAGAAAAAGAAGGTTTAAAGTTCTTTGTGTTGAGAAAATATGTTTTAAATAACAAAATAGTTCATCAACAACAAATGAAATGGCTACTCCTTGCCTAACTTTTTTAGGTTATGAGTTTGCTGAGGAACCTGGTTTGAACTTTTTAAATCAGTTTAATTTGACATTGTAAACCATGCCTAGTGCCTATTTGTCCCCATCTAAACCATACTGGTTTCTATGTCAACATTTCTGACTTATCCACCCACCATTTCCTTATAAAAATGTTATATTATGACCATGCAACAACAACAACAAAATTCACAGAGCCAAGATTGTTTTAAAGCTAGCCCTCTAAAAAATTTACAATCTCCTTGACAAAAAAAAAGGGTACATCCCCTTTAACAGGATTTACTTGTTTTCATCTTTCTCATATTGAAATCAAGGATGTCCCATAAGTGTATATTATAATCACTGTAGCTTGCAATCCTTATGAAATCTGGACACGGATTGGGCTTGCTATGGGAACCAAACTGTTCATACCTAACTCTTATATGTGTTCTGGGTTCTTTTATGTGCAGTACCTATCCTAAAACATGAGGAAGCTTTGCCCCCCCCCCCCCCCCATTTCAATGATATTGCTTAGGTGGGAATCAAATCCTTTGCCATTCTACATGTTCTATTGTTGTGATAACGTAACCCTCCTCTCGACGGCCGAAGGGAGAAAGGTTAGGTTATCGCAACTACATAATTCTTCCTGCCTAGACCACCTAGCAAGGTGGAAGCATGAGAAGTGTTCTGGGTTCTTTTTACGTGCACTACCTCTCTTATTTTTTGATGTAACCCCAACCAACCCCTTCCACCTACTCTGTGACAGGTTGTAACGGGCTACAGGTTACCGTTAGCAGGATGCACCTGACCTGACAGGTTGTGATGTGATGATGTGCCTTAATGCATTATGAAATAGCTGTATGCAAACCAAAGTAAATCCTGTAAAAGGGGATGTACCCTGTTGTTTTTGTCAAGGTGATTGTAAATTCCATAGAGGGATAGCTTAAAAAATATTGGTTCTTTCACTATTTTGTTTTTGTTCCATGGTACTTATATAACACCTTTATAAGGGGAATAGTGGGTGGATGTGTCAGAAATGTTGGCATAGCAACCAGTATGGTTTAGATTTGGACAGATAGGCAACGGGCATGGTTTATAATGTTAAATTTGACTGCTTTTACAAATTTAAAACCAGGTTTGCTAAACAAAACATTAGTTACACCCCAACTGGAATATGCAAATAGCATGTGAAACCCATTTTTCAGTCAAGACATCACTATAAGCTGGAGAAAGTGCAGAGAAGGGCAACAAAAAAGGTCCCAAGTATAAAGGATCTCCCATACAAGAACCAGCTAGAGAGATACAGCCTCTTGTCGATGCAGGAAGGAACCATAATCTCAAGAGGCCAAGACAATTCAAAAGCAACATGTCTACTTGAACATCAGAAAGAACAGCTCTCTAAGATGGCAGTAGAAGCAGCATTGATTGATCAATGCCTTCAAAGGTGATATTTATGGGGGTTTTCACAAGAAAGTACGACAGGTATAACTATTAGCCAGACAAAATATCTATCGGCTTTCAGTGTTTAGATTAATCTTTGTACTATATGATAACCCCTGCAGTGGATTTTGAATGAAATAAGGTGGGCATTACAGGACTAAGTCTTAAATTAGAGCCCGCGAAGACAGGTAACTACAGGTAACTAGCAGATGCACCTGACCTGACTGGTTGTGATGTGATGATGTGCCTAATATAATGCACTATGATTTCATAGCAGGCTAGATTTTGTTTTAAAAATTGCTAATATATATGCACATCTTTGGTTTTGTTTCATGGTCATATAACGACACTTTAACAAGAAAAGTGGTGGAGTATGGGTATACATTTGCTATCTTTAGTTCATTCATTGCTTTTAAACAACTCCACCAGAAGGAGACTCTTTACCCCCCCCCCTCCTTGAGAAACAAACAATTTACAGTTCAAAGACACTAGTATTGCCAGACTTTGCTTACAATTTTAACCCAGCAAGCCATGTGCTTCAACTGGGCAGGGTTTCTTAGGTTCAACTCTGCTGAAATATTAAAGCCACAATGCTCAGAAAGCTATGTACCTACATTGACATCCACAAGCTTTTAATGCCAGATCCGCCAGGCATGATTCCGATTGTTCAATTCTGCTTAGAAATTCAAACCAGGGTGAGCAAACTATTCCTTTCACAATTTTTGAATGACATTAGATAGCCATTAGGTATAGGGTTTCCAAAATTGAAAACTGGATCCCAGCTAATTGCAAAACCCCTAGAGTGACTTACTATGGTGTGGTTATTTTCAGCATTATGATAATTTGTACCAACTCTTAGTACAAACTTTGTTTGAATGATCAACATAATAATTCCAACCATTTTGTTGTTGCAGGTAGTGTACTTCAACAAATCTTCATAGATTTGCATCAACATAATAATTCCAACCATTTTGTTTTTGCATGGTAGTGTACTTCAACAAATCTTCATAGATTTGCACATGACTTACAGGGTACAAATGAATTGCAAAATAAGTTTTGAGCCACAAAAGTTTTGAAAAATGAGCAACCAACGTGTTTTGATCTTGTGAGTTGCTCGATCAGTAATAATGATTTTTTTAACTATAATCAAGTTGTTTGCCTCACAAAACAACTAGTTTTCCTGGACATGACAATTACCAATTAATACCAGCATTGTCCTTGTGCTCTAATAACGAATATGTTGAAGTGGATCAACTTTCATTTACAACATGAATTCCTCCAAACTACTCTGGTTGAATGCTAACTCACTCATGTTTGATTTTTCTATTTACTTTTTGAGTAATGTATTTCAGTAACTTGGATTGTAGGTCTACTTTTTCATTTAGAAATGTGTTCCATTGTTCCAATTCTCCATACCTAGGGCTATTGTTTAATTTAGTTGTAGTTTACATGTTGTTGGGGCATGGAGGAAAAACTAGATTTTTCCTACATGGTCATGTACATATTTTGTAAAATGATGTATTGATGCTCGTGTTTTAAATAACGGTTTTCCAGGCAAGAAAAAGAGTAACTGGGTGGTGTATTTTCTGTTTTAGATGGCATCATGCATTCCGAATCCTTGATACCAAAGAGGTTCTGGTATGGATGCTTTAAGCACTGACACTGTACGTTTTTTAATTTGTTATTTTTATGAGAACATGTTTAAATAATAAAATAGTTCATCAAGCAACAAATAAAATGGTTTACACTCTTCCCTAAAAATATCATAATGATCAACATCATGGTGACAAAACTCATGACATGATATCGTTTGCGTAGGAATCAAACCCTTTGCCATTCTACATGTTGGGATAATGCAACCCTTCTCCCAACGGCAGTCGGAGGTAGAGGGTTAAGTTATCGCAAGACATGTTCTAAGGCTGTTTCCCTGCCAAGACCACCAAGCAAGGTAGCTGGAGTTTGAATTACATTATGTTTTAGCGGTTTGTAACAGTAATAATATCAAAACACTATAAAATAGTGGGTTTGTTTTTATAAATTTGTTTCAGAACACCAAAATGAACATTTTTATTATACATCTTTAAAAACTTCTTTAATAATAAGCAAAAGATATTTTCCAAAAGGATACACTATTCTCATTCTGCTGTCAATTGAAGCGAAGTCTTCATGACTAAAACGGCAACCATAGCAACTGTGTACTCTCATCGGGTCATGCAGGACCCAATACGTAACCATTTCTGACTGCCACTTAATCTCCCTTTTAATGGTAAAATTACATCCTAAAATGTTTAGAATGATTGAAAGAATATATGGAAAGGACACATGGAACTAAACAATTGATCAAAATAGTTATCCAAAAAGTAACCCTTTTTTTTGTTGCTTTACTGGCAGTGGACGTCCTTTGCGAGACTCCATCATTTGATTAGGTGACATCTGTTTAATGTGTTGCTGATCAATAGAGAAAGTGCGCGAGCTGTCTTGCGACCAAAATGTCCTCTATTCTATGATTTTCTTTCTGCAATTATGTTTTAGCTATTCCTTGAAATAAGGATTGTAAAAACTCAAAAAACCAAACCCTTAGAAAGTGGCAGTCATGTGGAAATGGTTTTCGCAGGGCAGTGTCGTAGTTCCATCTTGAAGGGACCCGGCCATTTCGTCACTGATGACAGTACACACAGTATCATATTACAAGGCGTCTGGTTGCTGGTTGGTTTCCAAGACCGAATCTGTATATAAATAGTAAATGGCCTTTGTGTTTTTTGGGTGGACCCCGGATTGAAATTGAATGACCATGTCCGAATTAGTGACTATACGGCTTTTGGCTACGGCTGTTTCACGGCGGCATCGTTCAAGAGGACGGTGTCAGGTACAATTATGTCCGCCATGCAATACTATCCGCTCCGGGCACTTTGCAAAATTGCAGTCGCGTCCGGGGCTATGCAAAAACCGTCCGTAGGCGTGTACATGACTGTACATGCATGCGCGCGTAAGCGAGCGTGCATATGTGCGTGCATATACATGTACATACAATGATTGCAGCGAATACCCAACGGCCGAACATTTCTCATGCCATTCATGTAAAAATAATGCGAACGCGTTCCGTCGACCAAGGGCATTTAATTTACTGCAAGGACGGTTTTGCACGGGGCGGACATAACTGCATATGAAAATGTGTCCGGGGGGACACAATTGCATTATGCAGCAGCGTCCGGGCAGACAGGATTGCATATGCAAAACCGTCCGGCGAACATTTATTACGTATGCAATAATGTCCTCCGGATAGCATTGCATAATTGCGTGCGACAACGGCATGCAAAATTTGTAGCCGTGGTTTGCAGTGCAAAAAAATAACTTTTGTTATAACGATTTCATAGAGCTGCTAAGCACAAAAACGTGCTCAGCACGAAATTTCTTCTTTGATAATAACTACAGGATTAACGACCAAATTTTCACTGTTGCATACTGACTTGTGCTTATCCTATAAAAAGCACGTGGACATTTTGTTGGTAATCCTGGTTTTTTTTCATGAAGGCAGACCTACCACGTATTAGGCGTGAGACTCACGCTTTTGGGCTCTGTCTCACGCTCACACGCACAGCAACCATTTTCTCACGCATTGGGGCCAGACCGGGAAAAAAATTAATGTCATGCATTGCCAAATTGCGCTCGTGTGTACAAAAAACGCAATCTACAATGTTTGCATAATCTTCAGATTGCACGCAGTTTATCAGAATGGGAATCATTTTTTGTACAAACTTTGTACAAACAGAGCACAAATTTCCAGATTGCGCACGCTTTTGCTCTTCCAGCAGGTTCAACTAAATTTCGGCAGAGCGTAAAACGCTTATTGCGCACAAGTTTTTCCCGATTCGTTTTAGCAAACTCGTTAAATGCGCTCCACTAGCGAAGACACAACAGGCAGAGAAGTGAGCGGAGGATTTTGGACATCATTTTTAGTAAATTTTTTTTTAGTTTGGAAGGAAATAATCTGACACAATTGTACGTCCACATTAACCGTCAACATATTCTGTGTACCTCATGTTAGTTTTTTTTATTCTGAAGAGGTTTTTGATGCATTTTGGAACACTTTTTAGTCCATAATTAAATTTCTGATTAAAAAAAAAAAAAAGAAGTTGGGCGGCGATTTCAGAAGGCCTTCTAAAACTGACAATTTTTTTTCTGGGTGGGGGGGGGGTTGAGCAGTGAAAAATCTCATGCATAGGCCTCTGGACTTGGCATCCCATTGACTTGTGTATGGTTGTGTAGTTTCCCATTGACTTGTGTATGGTTGTGTGTGTTCCCATTGACTTGTGTACGGTTGTGTAGTTTCCCATTGACTTGTGTGTGGTTGTGAAGTGTCCATTGACTTATGTATGGTTGTGTAGTTTCCCATTGACTTGTGTATGGTTGTGTAGTTTCCCATTGACATGTGTATGGTTGTGTCAATTCCCATTGACTTGTGTATGGTTGTGAAGTGTCCCATTGACTTGTGTATGGTTGTGTAGTTTCCAATGGACCATTTTTCTGGGTGGGGGGGGGGTTGAGCAGTGAAAAATCTCATGCATAGGCCTCTGGACTTGGCATCTCTGGAATACACCGATCCATTAAGCCAGGCCCAATTATCATTGACCAATCACAACCGCGAAATCTGATCACCATTTCAACCGTTTGGTGATCTTTGCACTAATGGTGATCGGGTTTCGCGGCTGTGATTGATCAACTGGTATGAGGCGGGGGTGTAATGGATCGGTCTATAATTGTGTATGGTTGTGTACATTCCCATTGACTTGTGTATGGTTGTGAAGTGTCCCATTGACTTGTGTATGGTTGTGAAGTGTCCCTTTGACTTGTGTATGGTTGTGTAGTTTCCCATTGACATGTGTATGGTTGTGTAGTTTCCCATTGACATGTGTATGGTTGTGAAGTGTCCCATTGACTTGTGTATGGTTGTGTAGTTTCCCTTTGACTTGTGTATGGTTGTGTAGTTTCCCATTGACTTGTGTATGGTTGTGTCAATTCCCATTGACTTGTGTATGGTTGTGAAGTGTCCCATTGACTTGTGTATGGTTGTGAAGTGTCCCATTGACTTGTGTATGGTTGTGTAGTTTCCCATTGACTTGTGTATGGGTGTGTCACTTCCTATTGACTTGTGTATGGTTGTGAAGTGTCCCATTGACTTGTGTATGGTTGTGTAGTTTCCCATTGACTTGTGTATGGTTGTGTGTGTTCCCATTGACTTGTGTATGGTTGTGAAGTGTCCCATTGACTTGTGTAAGGTTGTGAAGTGTCCCATTGACGTGTGTATGGTTGTGTAGTTTCCTATTGACATGTGTTTGGTTGTGTAGTTTCCCATTGACATGTGTATGGTTGTGTCCATTCCCATTGACTTGTGTATGGTTGTGAAGTGTCCCATTGACTTGTGTATGGTTGTGAAGTGTCCCATTGACTTGTGTATGGTTGTGTAGTTCCCTTTGACTTGTGTATGGTTGTGTAGTTTCCCATTGACTTGTGTATGGTTGTGTCAATTCCATTGACTTGTGTACGGTTGTGTAGTTTCCCATTGACTTGTGTGTGTGGTTGTGAAGTGTCCATTGACTTATGTATGGTTGTGTAGTTTCCCATTGACTTGTGTATGGTTGTGTAGTTTCCCATTGACATGTGTATGGTTGTGTCAATTCCCATTGACTTGTGTATGGTTGTGAAGTGTCCCATTGACTTGTGTATGGTTGTGTAGTTTCCAATGGACCATTTTTCTGGGTGGGGGGGGGGGGGGGGTGAGCAGTGAAAAATCTCATGCATAGGCCTTTGGACTTGGCATCTCTTGAATACACCGATCCATTAAGCCAGGCCCAATTATCATTGACCAATCACAACTGCAAAATCTGATCACCATTTGAACCGTTTGGTGATCTTTGCACTAATGGTTATCGGGTTTCGCAGCTGTGATTGGTCAACTGGTAAGGAGGCGGGGCGTAATGGATCGGTGTGTTGTGTATTGTTGTGTATTGACTTGTGTATGGTTGTGAAGTGTCCCATTGACTTGTGTATGGTTGTGAAGTGTCCCATTGACATGTGTATGGTTGTGTAGTTTCCCATTGACATGTGTATGGTTGTGTCACTTCCCATTGCCTTGTGTGTGGTTGTGAAGTGTCCCACTGACTTGTGTATGGTTGTGAAGTGTCCCATTGACTTGTGTATGGTTGTGTAGTTTCCCATTGACATGTGTATGGTTGTGTCAATTCCCATTGACTTGTGTATGGTTGTGAAGTGTCCCATTGACTTGTGTATGGTTGTGAAGTGTCCCATTGACTTGTGTATAGTTGTGTAGTTTCACATTGACCATTTTTCTGGGTGGGGGGGGGGGGCTTGGGGTTGAGCAGTGAAAAATCTCATGCATAGGCCTCTGGACTTGGCATCTCTGGAATACACCGATCCATTAAGCCAGGCCCAATTATCATTGACCAATCACAACCGCGAAATCTGATCACCATTTCAACCGTTTGGTGATCTTTGCACTAATGGTGATCGGGTTTCGCGGCTGTGATTGGTCAGCTGGCAAGGAGGCGGGGCATAATGGATTGGTTTATTGTGTATGGTTGTGTATATTCCCATTGACTTGTGTATGGTTATGAAGTGTCCCATTGACTTGTGTATTAAATTGAATTGAATTGAATGGTTTATTCATCAAGTATATAAAAATACATGAAATTTACAATCCTATTGTACAGCAACATATAAAATATTAAAATGTTACCACAATACTACATAAAACAATAACCTTAATATAAGTAAAAATCATAAAAGTTTATATAAACAAACAAACAAACAAACAAACAAACAAACAAACAAACAAACAAACAGTCAAACGCAAAAGCATGATTGGGTAGTGGACCCCCTCCCCAAATTAAAAGAGGCCAAATTGCACAGGAGATGCCAGAAAATCAAATAAAACAATAATAAACAATTAAGGCAATACATAGGGCTGGATGCATTGCAGTTATCTAATAAAATCACAGTTAAAATTATGGATAGCAACATAGGTAAAAATGAGTTCTTGAACCATTAGTCTTAAGGCTGAGTTGATGGATCCTACCAGATTTGTTGTGAACAATCAGTGGGTAAAGGGGATGTGTGTTGTCAGACAAAATACAGTGGAACTTACTAATAAGTCTATTGTTAACTAATTCCTGAAGACCGTCATTATCTGAACCAATAATCCTACTGGCTTGTTTGGTAATGCGAACTAGTTTTTGCCTATTAAAAACTGAAAGTGAATTAAACCAAGTGATTGCACAAAAAATCAACAAGGATAAAATAGTACTCTGATCAAATAGATTAAGAATCCGGGTGTTAACATTAAAAGACTTCAGCTTCCTGACAAAGTACAACCGCTGATTAACCTTCTTATAGATTTTCGTGGTGTTAGAGTTCCAGTTCAGCTGATTATCAATTACAGTTCCCAGATATTGGTATTCCTTTACCACTTCAACAGACATGTCATTAATTTTAACAGGTTGTACAGGTTGTACAGGTTGAATGTTTTTTTGAAAGTTAAAAACCATTTCTTTTGTTTTATTTACGTTTGGAACTAAGTTATTTCTTTCACACCAATCAACAAACTGATTAACTCCTGTCCTATAGACGATGTGACCTCTGATGTCACACAAAAACCATAACATGATTCACGCGCATACCGCCGGGCAAAACCTTTGTGTTTTGGCAGCAAGCTAGAAAGTGTACGCAATCTTACTATGACTACGCAACTCAGTGCCCGGCGAAACTTGACGTATATAGTGTTTTGTCAACAGAGGGCAGTTGAATGTAAACATAGGTCACAACATCTATACTGTAGGGTTGTGAAGTGTCCCATTGACTTGTGTATGGTTGTGAAGTGTCCATTGACTTGTGTATGGTTGTGTCAACTCCCATTGACTTGTGTATGGTTGTGAAGTGTCCCATTGACTTGTGTATGGTTGTGAAGTGTCCCATTGACTGGTGTATGTTGTAAAGTGTCCCATTGACTTGTGTATGGTTGTGTAGTTTCCCATTGACATGTGTATGGTTGTGTAGTTTCCCATTGACTTGTGTATGGTTGTGTCAACTCCCATTGACTTGTGTATGGTTGTGAAGTGTCCCATTGACTTGTGTATGGTTGTGAAGTGTCACATTGACTTATGTATGGTTGTGTAGTTTCCATTGACTTGTGTATGGTTGTGTAGTTTCCCATTGACTTGTGTATGGTTGTTTCAATTCCCACTGACTTGTGTATGGTTGTGAAGTGTCCCATTGACTTGTGTATGGTTGTGAAGTGTCCCATTGACTTGTGTATGGTTGTGTAGTTTCCCATTGACTTGTGTATGGTTGTGAAGTGTCCATTGACTTATGTATGGTTGTGTAGTTTTCCCATTGACTTTTGTATGGTTGTGTAGTTTCCCATTGACATGTGTATGGTTGTGTCAATTCCCATTGACTTGTGTATGCTTGTGAAGTGTCCCATTGACTTGTGTATGGTTGTGAAGTGTCCCATTGACTTGTGTATGGTTGTGTAGTTTCCCATTGACATGTGTATAATTGTGTAGTTTCCCATTGACTTGTGTATGGTTGTGAAGTGTCCATTGACTTATGTATGGTTGTGTAGTTTCCCATTGACTTGTGTATGGTTGTGTATAGTTTTCCCATCGACATGTGTATGGTTGTGTCAATTCCCATTGACATGTGTATGGTTGTAAAGTGTCCCATTGACTTGTGTATGGTGGGGTAGTTTCCCATTGACCATTTTTCTGGGTGGGGGGGATGGCTGGGGGTTGAGCAGTGAAAAATCTCATGCATAGGCCTTTGGACTTGGCATCTCTGGAATACACCGATCCATTAAGCCAGGCCCAATTATCATTGACCAATCACAACCGCAAAATCTGATCACCATTTCAACCGTTTGGTGATCTTTGCACTAATGGTGATCGGGTTTCGCAGCTGTGATTGGTCAACTGGTAAGGAGGCGGGGCGTAATGGATCGATCTATTGTGTAGGGTTGTGTAAATTCCCATTGACTTGTGTATGGTTGTGAAGTGTCCCATTGACCCGGTATGGTTGTGTAGTTTCCCATTGACATGTGTATGGTTGTGTCAATTCCCATTGACTTGTGTATGGTCGTGAAGTGTCCCATTGACTTGTGTATGGTTGTGAAGTGTCCCGTTGACTTGTGTATGGTTGTGTAGTTTCCCATTGACATGTGTATGGTTGTGTCAATTCCCATTGACTTGTGTATGGTTGTGAAGTGTCCCATTAACTTGTGTATGGTTGTGAAGTGTCCCAATGACTTGTGTATGGTTGTGAAGTGTCCCATTGACTTGTGTATGGTTGTGAAGTGTCCCATTGACTTGAGTATGGTTGTGAAGTGTCCATTGACTTATGTATGGTTGTGTAGTTTCCCATTGACTTGTGTATGGTTGTGTAGTTTCCATTGACATGTGTATGGTTGTGTCAATTCCCATTGACTTGTGTATGGTTGTGAACTGTCCCATTGACTTGTGTATGGTTGTGTAGTTTCTCATTGACATGGTTGTGTCAATACCGATTGACTTGTGTACGGTTGTGAAGTGTCCCATTGACTTGTGTATGGTTGAGTAGTTTCCCATTGACTTGTGTATGGTTGTGTAGTTTCCCATTGACATGTGTATGGTTGTGTAAATTCCCATTGACTTGTGTATGGTTGTGAAGTGTCCCATTGACTTGTGTATGGTTGTGTAGTTTCCCATTGACATGTGTATAATTGTGTAGTTTCCCATTGACTTGTGTATGGTTGTGAAGTGTCCATTGACTTATGTATGGTTGTGTAGTTTCCCATTGACTTGTGTATGGTTGTGTATAGTTTCCCATCGACATGGGAAACTACACAACCATACATAAGTCAATGGACACTTCACAACCATACACAAGTCAATGGGACACTTCACAACCATACTCAAGTCAATGGGACACTTCACAACCATACACAAGTCATTGGGACACTTCACAACCATACACAAGTCAATGGGACACTTCACAACCATACACAAGTCAATGGAATTGACACAACCATACACATGTCAATGGGAAACTACACAACCATACACAAGTCAATGGGACACTTCACAACCATACACAAGTCAATGGGACACTTCACGACCATACACAAGTCAATGGGAATTGACACAACCATACAGATGTCAATGGGAAACTACACAACCATACACATGTCAATGGGACACTTCACAACCTTACACAAGTAAATGGGACACTTCACAACCATACACAAGTCAATGGGAATTTCCACAACCCTACACAATAGACCGATCCATTACGCCCCGCCTCCTTACCAGTTGACCAATCACAGCTGCGAAACCCGATCACCATTAGTGCAAAGATCACCAATGGTTCAAATGGTGATCATATTTTGCGGTTGTCGAATAAACCATTCAATTCAATTCAATTCAATACACAAGTCAATGGGACACTTCATAACCATACACAAGTCAATGGGAATATACACAACAATACACAATAGACCAATCCATTATGCCCCGCCTCCTTGCCAGCTGACCAATCACAGCCTCGAAACTCAATCACCATTAGTGCAAAGATCACCAAACGGTTGAAATGGTGATCAGATTTCGCGGTTGGGATTGGTCAATGATAATTGGGCCTGGCTTAATGGATCGGTGTTTTCCAGAGATGCCAAGTCCAGAGGCCTATGCATGAGATTTTTCACTGCTCAACCCCCAGCCCCCCCCCCACCCAGAAAAATGGTCAATGTGAAACAACACAACCATACACAAGTCAATGGGACAACTTCACAACTATACACATGTCAATGGGAATTGACACAACCATACACATGTCAATGGGAAACTACACAGCCATACACAAGTCAATGGGAAACTACACAACCATAGTGTACATAAGTCAATGGACACTTCACAACCATACACAACCAGACGCTTCACAACCATACACAAGTTAGTGGGACACTTCACAACCAAACACAAGACAATGGGATTTGACACAATTTTGTAGTTTTCCCATTGACCATTTTTCTGGGTGGGGGGGGGGGGTTGAGCAGTGAAAAATCTCATGCCTAGGCCTCTGGACTTTGCATCTCTGGAATACACCGATCCATTAAGCCAGGCCCAATTATCATTGACCGATCGCAAACGCAAAATCTAATCACCATTTGAACCGTTTGGTGATCTTTGCACTAATGGTGATCGGGTTTCGCAGCTGTGATTGGTCAACTGGTCAGGAGGCGGGGCCTAATGGATCGGTCTATTGTGTATGGTTGTGTATATTCCCATTGACTTGTGTATGGTTGTGAAGTGTTCCATGGACTTGTATATGGTTGTCCAATTGACATGTGTATGGCTGTGTAGTTTCCCATTGACATGTGTACGGTTGTGTCAATTCCCATTGACTTGTGTATGGTTGTGAAGTGTCCCATTGACTTGTGTATGGTTGTGAAGTGTCCATTGACTTGTGTATGGTTGTGTAGTTTCCCATTGACATGTGTATGTTTGTGTAGTTTCCCATTGACTTGTGTATGGTTGTGTCAATTCCCATTGACATGTGTATGTTGTGAAGTGTCCCATTGACTTGTGTATGGTTGTGAAGTGTCCCTTTGACTTGTGTATGGTTGTGTAGTTTCCCATTGACTTGTGTATGGTTGTGAAGTGTCCATTGACTTATGTATGGTTGTGTAGTTTCCCATTGACTTGTGTATGGTTGTGTAGTTTCCCATTGACATGTGTATGGTTGTGTAGTTTCCCCTTGACTTGTGTATGGTTGTGAAGTGTCCCATTGAGTTGTGTATGGTTGTGAAGTGTCCTATTGACTTGTGTATGGTTGTGTAGTTTCCCATGGACCATTTTTCTGGGTGGGGGGGGGGGGGGGTTTGAGCAGTGACAAATCTCATGCATAGGCCTTTGGACTTGGATTCTCTGGAATACACCGATCCATTAAGCCAGGCCAAATTATCATTGACCAATCACAACCGCGAAATCTGATCACCATTTCAACCGTTTGGTGATCTTTGCACTAATGGTGATCGGGTTTCGTGGCTGTGATTGGTCAACTGGTATGAGGCGGGGGTGTAATGGATCGGTCTATAATTGTGTATGGTTGTGTACATTCCCATTGACTTGTGTATGGTTGTGAAGTGTCCCATTGACTTGTGTATGGTTGTGAAGTGTCCCTTTGACTTGTGTATGGTTGTGTATTTTCCCATTGACATGTGTATGGTTGTGTAGTTTCCCATTGACATGTGTATGGTTGTGTCAATTCCCATTGGCTTGTGTATGGTTGTGAAGTGTCCCATTGACTTGTGTACGGTTGTGAAGTGTCCCATTGACTTGTGTATGGTTGTGAAGTGTCCATTGACTTATGTATGGTTGTGTAGTTTCCCATTGACTTGTGTATGGTTGTGTAGTTTCCCATTGACATGTGTATGGTTGTGTCAATTCCCATTGACTTGTGTATGGTTGTGAAGTGTCCCATTGACTTGTGTATGGTTGTGAAGTGTCCTATTGACTTTTGTATGGTTGTGTAGTTTCCCATTGACCATTTTTCTGGGTGGGGGGGGTTGAGCAGTAAAAATCTCATGCCTAGGCCTCTGGACTTTGCATCTCTGGAATACACCGATCCATTAAGCCAGGCCCAATTATCATTGACCGATCGCAACCGCAAAATCTAATCACCATTTGAACCGTTTGGTGATCTTTGCACTAATGGTGATCGGGTTTCGCAGCTGTGATTGGTCAACTGGTAAGGAGGCAGGCCTAATGGATCGGTCTATTGTGTATGGTTGTGTATATTCCCATTGACTTGTGTATGGTTGTGAAGTGTTCCATGGACTTGTATATGGTTGTGAAGTGTCCAATTGACATGTGTATGGTTGTGTAGTTTCCCATTGACATGTGTTCGGTTGTGTCAATTCCCATTGACTTGTGTATGGTTGTGAAGTGTCCCATTGACTTGTGTATGGTTGTGAAGTGTCCCATTGACTGGTGTATGGTTGTGTAGTTTCCCATTGACATGTGTATGTTTGTGTAGTTTCCCATTGACTTGTGTATGGTTGTGTCAATTCCCATTGACATGTGTATGGTTGTGAAGTGTCCCATTGACTTGTGTATGGTTGTGAAGTGTCTTTTTGACTTGTGTATGGTTGTGTAGTTTCCCATTGACTTGTGTATGGTTGTGAAGTGTCCATTGACTTATGTATGGTTGTGTAGTTTCCCATTGACTTGTGTATGGTTGTGTAGTTTCCCATTGACATGTGTATGGTTGTGTAGTTTCCCCTTGACTTGTGTATGGTTGTAGCCTTGATCAAGGCTGTTGACGTACTGTTCCCCGGCCCGGTTCGCGGCACATGCATGCAGTACATTCACAAATGTACATTACCATACATTGTACAGCGAGAACAGTATAGCGTAGTCGTGAGAACGGTCGTGTCTTTGTATTTTCAACCTCATACACGTGGCTCAAACAACAGCCTTGATGGGTTTGTAAAGCTTTATCGGAATTCAGATAAACGGGTATTCATGATGTGGGCGTTGTCATTCTAAACATTGGCCAATCACAGGCGCGATTGAGAATGACGTATTACTGCTAGCAATCATTGCCACATCCATGTGTGTGTACGCTGAACGCTAGCTGTATATGTACATGTAGTGTACTACGTGCTTTTTATAGCAAGTGTCGGGTAGCGTGGTGTATATTAGCTATGATTGTAAGGGGTCTGAATGCGCTGCCGGACGGGTGAGCCGGACATGACTCGCTCCTGGTCGGTAATGGTGTGGAACAACTTCGAACACCTTCCGTTGTCTTGCGTTTCATTATAACACGATGACTATAATTACAACGTAGCTGGTAGATTTGTCCCTTAATTGGAAGCTGCTGTACTATATAAGTGTAACGTTGTAGTGTAGTACTAGTAGTATGGCAAAGAGTTAGTTTATGAAATTGAACTTTATTTAGTTGTTGTTCAGCCACACGCCATCTTCTACCGTCTGTCGACAACACATATTTTCGATCCCCAACTTTGATTTACAGCGAGAAACGTAATGAATAATATATTTCTACATTAAGACAAAATAAACAGCTGGGTTTCTTATCTCATCTGGTCTGTAATTTTGCTTCAAGGGATGGATGGGGTGTGTTGTACTGTCATATTATGCCCAACACCTAAGAATTCTTACCAAGTAGCCATCTTGCCGGAAACCCATGACACCTGGATACTTTTTTAACCTTTCTCAAACACATTTCACATGGTCTAATTTCCTTCCTTCTATTTCTAAACCCATGATTGATGCATTAAACCATCTGTTATATTTTGTTGAAAGTTTCTGTAGTTGTGTTGCAAATTATACTCCATTGATTTCCAGCGACTTACAGTTTTGTTTTACTAGTAGGGATTTCTCCCTCGCCCGCCGCCATTATTGCAACTATACTACAGCCACTGCTTGTTTACAATACGACGACGAGCACATGTGTGCGAGTGCTTGCAGAACAACGTTGTGATTGACGTCGCAGCGAGAGTTTATAGGTCAACCAACAACCAATGAGAACGGGTTGTTAGTAACCATTAGCATAATGAGCTCCGCCCTAAATTTTGGCAGATACAAAACCATCAAGGCGCTACTTGGGAAGACCCATGTACCGTAAGTGTACCGTATACTGATGGTACATGTACATAGTACGTATGTGTGCATACGCTGTACACGTATATGCACTGGGTTATGTATGGGGGTGCGCTGGCGGAATTCAGTGATGGGGACTGGGATTTTGCAGATCGCGGCTGGCTGTAGCGCCTTGATCAAGGCTAGTATGGTTGTGAAGTGTCCCATTGAGTTGTGTATGGTTGTGAAGTGTCCTATTGACTTGTGTATGGTTGTGTAGTTTCCCATGGACCATTTTTCTGGGTGGGGGGGGGGGGGTTGAGCAGTGACAAATCTCATGCATAGGCCTCTGGACTTGGCATCTCTGGAATACACCGATCCATTAAGCCAGGCCCAATTATCATTGACCAATCACAACCGCGAAATCTGATCACCATTTCAACCGTTTGGTGATCTTTGCACTAATGGTGATCGGGTTTCGCGGCTGTGATTGGTCAACTGGTATGAGGCGGGGTGTAATGGATCGGTCTATAATTGTGTATGGTTGTGTACATTCCCATTGACTTGTGTATGTTTGTGAAGTGTCCCATTGACTTGTGTATGGTTGTGAAGTGTCCCATTGGCTTGTGTATGGTTGTGAAGTGTTCCAATGACTTGTGTATGGTTGTGAAGTGTCCTATTGACTTGTGTATGGTTGTGAAGTGTCCCATTGACTTGTGTATGGTTGTGAAGTGTCCATTGACTTATGTATGGTTGTGTAGTTTCCCATTGACTTGTGTATGGTTGTGTAGTTTCCCATTGACATGTGTATGGTTGTGTCAATTCCCATTGACTTGTGTATGGTTGTGAAGTGTCCCATTGACTTGTGTATGGTTGTGTAGTTTCTCATTGACATGGTTGTGTCAATACCGATTGACTTGTGTACGGTTGTGAAGTGTCCCATTGACTTGTGTATGGTTGTGTAGTTTCCAATTGACTTGTGTATGGTTGTGTAGTTTCCCATTGACATGTGTATGGTTGTTTAAATTCCCATTAACTTGTGTATGGTTTGTGGAGTGTCCCATTGACTTGTGTATGGTTGTGAAGTGTCCCATTGACTTGTGTATGGTTGTGTAGTTTCCCATTGACTTGTGTATGGTTGTGTAGTTTCCCCATGACTTGTGTATGGTTGTGTAGTTTCCCATTGACTTGTGTATGGTTATGTAGTTTCCCATTGACATGTGTATGGTTGTGTCAATTCCCATTAACTTGTGTATGGTTGTGAAGAGTCCCATTGACGTGTGTATAGTTGTTAAGTATCCCATTGACTTGTGTATGGTTGTGAAGTGTCCCATTGATTTGTGTATGGTTGTGAAGTGTCCCATTGACTTGTGAATGGTTGTGTAGTTTCCCATTGACATGTGTATGTTTGTGTAGTTTCCCATTGACATGTGTGTGGTTGTGTCAATTCCCATTGACTTGTGTATGGTTGTGAAGTGTCCCATTGACTTGTGTATGGTTGTGTAGTTTCCCATTGACTTGTGTATGGTTGTGTAGTTTCCCATTGACATGTGTATGGTTGTGTCAATTCCCATTAACTTGTGTATGGTTGTGAAGTGTCCCATTGATTTGTGTATGGTTGTGAAGTGTCCCATTGACTTGTGTATGGTTGTATAGTTTCCCATTGACTTGTGTATGGTTGTGTATTTTCCCATTGACATGTGTATGGTTATGAAGCATCCCATTGACTGGTGTATGGTTGTGAAGTGTCCCATTGACTTGTGTATGGTCGTGTAGTTTCCCATTGACATGTGTATGGTTGTGAAGTATCCCATTGACTTGTGTATGGTTGTGAAGTGTCCCATTGATTTGTGTATGGTTGTGAAGTGTCCCATTGACTTGTGAATGGTTGTGTAGTTTCCCATTGACATGTGTATGTTTGTGTAGTTTCCCATTGACATGTGTGTGGATGTGTCAATTCCCATTGACTTGTGTATGGTTGTGAAGTGTCCCATTGACTTGTGTATGGTTGTGTAGTTTCCCATTGACTTGTGTATGGTTGTGTAGTTTCCCATTGACATGTGTATGGTTGTGTCAATTCCCATTAACTTGTGTATGGTTGTGAAGTGTCCCATTTATTTGTGTATGGTTGTGAAGTGTCCCATTGACTTGTGTATGGTTGTATAGTTTCCCATTGACTTGTGTATGGTTCTGTATTTTCCCATTGACATGTGTATGGTTATGAAGCGTCCCATTGACTGGTGTATGGTTGTGTAGTTTCCCATTGACATGTGTATGGTTGCGTAGTTTCCCATTGACTTGTGAACGGTTGTGTCCATTCCCATTGACTTGTGTATGGTTGTGAAGTGTCCCATTGACTTGTGTATGGTTGTGAAGTGTCCCATTGACTTGTGTATGGTTGTGTAGTTTCCCGTTGACTTGTGTATGGTTGTGAAGTGTCCATTGACTTATGTATGGTTGTGTAGTTTCCCACTGACTTGTGTATGGCTGTGTAGTTTCCCATTGACATGTGTATGGTTGTGTCAATTCCCATTGACATGTGTATGGTTGTGAAGTGTCCCATTGACTTGTGTGTGGTTGTGTAGTTTCACATTGACCATTTTTCTGGGTGGGGGGGGGGGCTTGGGGTTGAGCAGTGAAAAATCTCATGCATAGGCCTCTGGACCTGGCATCTCTGGAATACACCGATCCATTAAGCCAGGCCAAATTATCATTGACCAATCACAACCGCGAAATCTGATCACCACTTCAAACGTTTGGTGATCTTTGCACTAATGGTGATTGGGTTTCGCGCCTGTGATTGGTCAGCTGGCAAGGAGGCGGGGCATAATGGATTGGTCTATTGTGTATGGTTGTGTATATTCCCATTGACTTGTGTATGGTTATGAAGTGTCCCATTGACTTGTGTATTAAATTGAATTGAATTGAATGGTTTATTCATTAAGTATATCAAAATACATGAAATTTACAATCCTATTGTACAGAAACATATAAAATATTAAAATGTTAAATTGCACAAGAATTACCACAATACTACATAAAACAATAACCTTAATATAAGTAAAAATCATAAAAGTTTATATAAACAAACAAACAAACAAACCAACAAACAAACAAACAAACAAACAAACAAACAAACAGTCAAACGCAAAAGCATGATTGGGTAGTGGACCCCCTCCCCAAATTAAAAGAGGCCAAATTGCACAGGAGATGCCAGAAAATCAAATAAAACAATAATAAACAATTAAGGCAATACATAGGGCTGGATGCATTGCAGTTATCTAATAAAATCAGTTAAAATTATGGATAGCAACATAGGTAAAAATGAGTTCTTGAACCATTAGTCTTAAGGCTGAGTTGATGGATCCTACCAGATTTGTTGTGAACAATCAGTGGGTAAAGGGGATGTGTGTTGTCAGACAAAATACAGTGGAACTTACTCATAAGTCTATTCTTAACTAATTCCTGAAGACAGTCATTATCTGAACCAATAATCCTACTGGCTTGTTTGGTAATGCGAACTAGTTTTTGCCTATTAAAAACTGAAAGTGAATTAAACCAAGTGATTGCACAAAAAGTCAACAAGGATAAAATAGTACTCTGATAAAATAGATTAAGAATCCGGGTGTTAACATTAAAATACTTCAGCTTCCTGACAAAGTACAACCGTTGATTAGCCTTCTTATAGATTTTCGTGGTGTTAGAGTTCCAGTTCAGCTGATCATCAATTACAGTTCCCAGTATACTTGTATTCCTTTACCACCTTAACAGACATGTCATTAATTTTAACAGGTTGTACAGGTTGAATGTTTTTTCTGTAAGTTAAAAATCATTTCTTTTGTTTTATTTACGTTAAGAACTAAGTTATTTCTTTCACACCAATCAACAAACTGATTAACTCCTGTCCTATACTGTATGGTTGTGAAGTGTCCCATTGACTTGTGTATGGTTGTGTAGTTTCCCACTAACATGTGTATGGTTGTTTCAATTCCCATTGACTTGTGTATGGTTGTGAAGTGTCCCATTGACTTGTGTATGGTTTTGAAGTGTCCCATTGACTTGTGTATGGTTGTGTAGTTTCCCATTGACTTGTGTATGGTTGTGAAGTGTCCATTGACTTATGTATGGTTGTGTAGTTTCCCATTGACATGTGTATGGTTGTGAAGTGTCCCATTGACTTGTGTATGGTTGTGTAGTTTCCCATTGACATGTGTATGGTTGTGTAGTTTCCCATTGACTTGTGTATGGTTGTGTCAATTCCCATTGACTTGTGTATGGTTGTGAAGTGTCATATTGACTTTTTGTATGGTTGTGTAGTTTCCCATTGACACGGTATGGTTCTGTAGTTTCCGATTGACATGTGTATGGTTGTGTCAATTCCCATTGACTTGTGCATGGTTGTGAAGTGTCCCATTGACTTGTGTATGGTTGTGAAGTGTCCCATTGACTTGTGTATGGTTGTGAAGTGTCCATTGACTTATGTATGGTTGTGTAGTTTCCCATTGACTTGTGTATGGTTGTGTAGTTTCCCATTGACATGTGTATGGTTGTGTCAATTCCCATTGACTTGTGTATGGTTGTGAAGTGTCCCATTGACTTGTGTATGGTTGTGAAGTGTCCTATTGACTTTTGTATGGTTGTGTAGTTTCCCATTGACCATTTTTCTGGGTGGGGGGGGGGGTTGAGCAGTGAAAAATCTCATGCCTAGGTCTCTGGACTTTGCATCTCTGGAATACACCGATCCATTAAGCCAGGCCCAATTATCATTGACCGATCGCAACCGCAAAATCTAATCACCATTTGAACCGTTTGGTGATCTTTGCACTAACGGTGATCGGGTTTCGCAGTTGTGATTGGTCAACTGGTAAGGAGGCGGGGCCTAATGGATCGGTCTATTGTGTATGGTTGTGTATATTCCCATTGACTTGTGTATGGTTGTGAAGTGTTCCATGGACTTGTATATGGTTGTGAAGTGTCCAATTGACATGTGTATGGTTGTGTAGTTTCCCATTGACATGTGTACGGTTGTGTCAATTCCCATTGACTTGTGTATGGTTGTGAAGTGTCCCATTGAAATGTGTGTGGTTGTGAAGTGTCCCATTGACTTGTGTATGGTTGTGTAGTTTCCCATTGACATGTGTATGTTTGTGTAGTTTCCCATTGACTTGTGTATGGTTGTGTCAATTCCCATTGACATGTGTATGGTTGTGAAGTGTCCCATTGACTTGTGTATGGTTGTGAAGTGTCCCAGTGACTTGTGTATGGTTGTGTAGTTTCCCATTGACTTGTGTATGGTTGTGAAGTGTCCATTGACTTGTGTATGGTTGTGAAGTGTCCCATTGACTTGTGTATGGTTGTGTAGTTTCCCATTGACTTGTGTATGGTTGTGTAGTTTCCCATTGACATGTGTATGGTTGTGTAGTTACCCTTTGACTTGTGTATGGTTGTGAAGTGTCCCATTGACTTGTGTATGGTTGTAAAACTTCCCATTGACTTGTGTATGGTTGTGTAGTTTCCCATTGACTTGTGTATGGTTGTGTCAATTCCCATTGACTTGTGTATGGTTGTGGAGTGTCCTATTGACTTGTGTATGGTTGTGTAGTTTCCCATTGACATGTTTATGGTCTGTAGTTTCCCATTGACTTGTGTATGGTTCTGTCAATTCCCATTGACTTGTGTATGGTTGTGAAGTGTCCCATTGACTTGTGTATGGTTGTGAAGTGTCCCATTGACTTGTGTATGGTTGTGTAGTTTCCCCTTGACTTGTGTATGGTTGTGTAGTCAATTCCCATTGACTTGTGTATGGTTGTGAAGTGTCCTATTGACATGTGTATGGTTGTGTCAATTTCGATTGACATGTTTGATTGTGTAGTTTCCCATTGACTTGTGTATGGTTGTGTCAATTCCTATTGACTTGTGTATGGTTGTATAGTTTCCCATTGACATGTGTATGGTTGTGTAGTTTCCCATTGACATGTGTATGGTTGTGAAGCGTCCCACTGACTGGTGTATGGTTGTGAAGTGTCCCGTTGACTTGTGTATGGTTGTGTAGTTTCCCATTGACATGTCTATGGTTGTGTAGTTTCCCATTGACTTTTGTATGGTTGTGTCAAGTCCCATTGACTTGTGTATGGTTGTCAAGTGTCCCATTGACTTGTGTATGGTTGTGAAGTGTCCCATTGACTTGTGTATGGTTGTGTAGTTTCCCATTGACTTGTGTATGGTTGTGAAGTGTCTATTGACTTGTGTATGGTTGTGTATAGTTTCCCATCGACATGGGAAACTACACAACCATACATAAGTCAATGGACACTTCACAACCATACACAAGTCAATGGGACACTTCACAACCATACACAAGTCAATGGGACACTTCACAACCATACACAAGTCATTGGGACACTTCACAACCATACACAAATCAATGGGACACTTCACAACCATACACAAGTCAATGGGAATTGACACAACCATACACATGTCAATGGGAAACTACACAACCATACACATGTCAATTGCTGTAATATATAAGTGTAACGTTGTAGTGTAGTACTAGTAGTATGGCAAGAGTTAGTTTATGAAATTGAACTATATTTAGTTGTTGTTCAGCCACACGCCATCTTCTACCGTCTGTCGACAACACATATTTTCGATCCCCAACTTTGATTTACAGCGAGAAACATAATGAATAATATATTTCTACATTAAGACAAAATAAACAGCTGGGTTTCTTATCTCATCTGGTCTGTGTTTTTGCTTCAAGGGGAATGGGTGTGTTGTATTGTCATATTATGCCCAACACCTAAGAATTCTTACCAAGTAGCCATCTTGCCGGAAACCCATGACACCTGGATACTTTTTTAACCTTTCTCAAACACATTTCACATGGTCTAATTTCCTTCCTTCTATTTCTAAACCCATGATTGATGCTTTAAACCATCTGTTATATTTTGTTGAAAGTTTCTGTAGTTGTGTTGCAAATTATACTCCATTGATTTCCAGCGACTTACAGTTTTGTTTTACTAGTAGGGATTTCTCCCTCGCCCGCCGCCATTATTGCAACTATACTACAGCCACTGCTTGTTTACAATACGACGACGAGCACATGTGTGCGACTGCTTGCAGAACAACGTTGTGATTGACATCGCAGCGAGAGTTTATAGGTCAACCAACAACCAATGAGAACGGGTTGTTAGTAAACATTAGCATAATGAGCTCCGCCCTAAATTTTGGCAGATACAAAACCATCAAGGCGCTACTTGGGAAGACCCATGTACCGTAAGTGTACCGTATACTGATGGTACATGTACATAGTACGTATGTGTGCATACGCTGTACACGTATATGCACTGGGTTATGTATTGGGGTGCGCTGGCGGAATTCAGTGATGGGGACTGGGATTTTGCAGATCGCGGCTGGCTGTAGCGCCTTGATCAAGGCTAGTATGGTTGTGAAGTGTCCCATTGAGTTGTGTATGGTTGTGAAGTGTCCTATTGACTTGTGTATGGTTGTGTAGTTTCCCATGGACCATTTTTCTGGGTGGGGGGGGGGGTTGAGCAGTGACAAATCTCATGCATAGGCCTCTGGACTTGGCATCTCTGGAATACACCGATCCATTAAGCCAGGCCCAATTATCATTGACCAATCACAACCGCGAAATCTGATCACCATTTCAACCGTTTGGTGATCTTTGCACTAATGGTGATCAGGTTTCGCGGCTGTGTGTGGTCAACTGGTATGAGGCGGGGTGTAATGGATCGGTCTATAATTGTGTATGGTTGTGTACATTCCCATTGACTTGTGTATGTTTGTGAAGTGTCCCATTGACTTGTGTATGGTTGTGAAGTGTCCCATTGGCTTGTGTATGGTTGTGAAGTGTTCCAATGACTTGTGTATGGTTGTGAAGTGTCCCATTGACTTGTGTATGGTTGTGAAGTGTCCCATTGACTTGTGTATGGTTGTGAAGTGTCCATTGACTTGTGTATGGTTGTGTAGTTTCCCATTGACTTGTGTATGGTTGTGTAATTTCCCATTGACATGTGTATGGTTGTGTCAATTCCCATTGACTTGTGTATGGTTGTGAAGTGTCCCATTGACTTGTGTATGGTTGTGTAGTTTCTCATTGACATGGTTGTGTCAATACCGATTGACTTGTGTACGGTTGTGAAGTGTCCCATTGACTTGTGTATGGTTGTGTAGTTTCCCATTGACTTGTGTATGGTTGTGTAGTTTCCCATTGACATGTGTATGGTTGTTTAAATTCCCATTAACTTGTGTATGGTTGTGGAGTGTCCCATTGACTTGTGTATGGTTGTGAAGTGTCCCATTGACTTGTGTATGGTTGTGTAGTTTCCCATTGACTTGTGTATGGTTGTGTAGTTTCCCCATGACTTGTGTATGGTTGTGTAGTTTCCCATTGACTTGTGTATGGTTATGTAGTTTCCCATTGACATGTGTATGGTTGTGTCAATTCCCATTAACTTGTGTATGGTTGTGAAGAGTCCCATTGACGTGTGTATGGTTGTGAAGTATCCCATTGACTTGTGTATGGTTGTGAAGTGTCCCATTGATTTGTGTATGGTTGTGAAGTGTCCCATTGACTTGTGAATGGTTGTGTAGTTTCCCATTGACATGTGTATGTTTGTGTAGTTTCCCATTGACATGTGTGTGGTTGTGTCAATTCCCATTGACTTGTGTATGGTTGTGAAGTGTCCCATTGACTTGTGTATGGTTGTGTAGTTTCCCATTGACTTGTGTATGGTTGTGTAGTTTCCCATTGACATGTGTATGGTTGTGTCAATTCCCATTAACTTGTGTATGGTTGTGAAGTGTCCCATTGATTTGTGTATGGTTGTGAAGTATCCCATTGACTTGTGTATGGTTGTGAAGTGTCCCATTGATTTGTGTATGGTTGTGAAGTGTCCCATTGACTTGTGAATGGTTGTGTAGTTTCCCATTGACTTGTGTATGGTTGTGTAGTTTCCCATTGACAAGTGTGTGGTTGTGTCAATTCCCATTGACTTGTGTATGGTTGTGAAGTGTCCCATTGACTTGTGTATGGTTGTGTAGTTTCCCATTGACTTGTGTATGGTTGTGTAGTTTCCCATTGACATGTGTATGGTTGTGTCAATTCCCATTAACTTGTGTATGGTTGTGAAGTGTCCCATTTATTTGTGTATGGTTGTGAAGTGTCCCATTGACTTGTGTATGGTTGTATAGTTTCCCATTGACTTGTGTATGGTTCTGTATTTTCCCATTGACATGTGTATGGTTATGAAGTGTCCCATTGACTTGTGTATGGTTGTGTAGTTTCCCATTGACTTGTGAACGGTTGTGTCCATTCCCATTGACTTGTGTATGGTTGTGAAGTGTCCCATTGACTTGTGTATGGTTGTGAAGTGTCCCATTGACTTGTGTATGGTTGTGTAGTTTCCCGTTGACTTGTGTATGGTTGTGAAGTGTCCATTGACTTATGTATGGTTGTGTAGTTTCCCACTGACTTGTGTATGGCTGTGTAGTTTCCCATTGACATGTGTATGGTTGTGTCAATTCCCATTGACATGTGTATGGTTGTGAAGTGTCCCATTGACTTGTGTGTGGTTGTGTAGTTTCACATTGACCATTTTTCTGGGTGGGGGGGGGGCTTGGGGTTGAGCAGTGAAAAATCTCATGCATAGGCCTCTGGACCTGGCATCTCTGGAATACACCGATCCATTAAGCCAGGCCAAATTATCATTGACCAATCACAACCGCGAAATCTGATCACCACTTCAACCGTTTGGTGATCTTTGCACTAATGGTGATTGGGTTTCGCGCCTGTGATTGGTCAGCTGGCAAGGAGGCGGGGCATAATGGATTGGTCTATTGTGTATGGTTGTGTATATTCCCATTGACTTGTGTATGGTTATGAAGTGTCCCATTGACTTGTGTATTAAATTGAATTGAATTGAATGGTTTATTCATTAAGTATATCAAAATACATGAAATTTACAATCCTATTGTACAGAAACATATAAAATATTAAAATGTTAAATTGCACAAGAATTACCACAATACTACATAAAACAATAACCTTAATATAAGTAAAAATCATAAAAGTTTATATAAACAAACAAACAAACAAACCAACAAACAAACAAACAAACAAACAAACAAACAAACAGTCAAACGCAAAAGCATGATTGGGTAGTGGACCCCCTCCCCAAATTAAAAGAGGCCAAATTGCACAGGAGATGCCAGAAAATCAAATAAAACAATAATAAACAATTAAGGCAATACATAGGGCTGGATGCATTGCAGTTATCTAATAAAATCACAGTTAAAATTATGGATAGCAACATAGGTAAAAATGAGTTCTTGAACCATTAGTCTTAAGGCTGAGTTGATGGATCCTACCAGATTTGTTGTGAACAATCAGTGGGTAAAGGGGATGTGTGTTGTCAGACAAAATACAGTGGAACTTACTCATAAGTCTATTCTTAACTAATTCCTGAAGACAGTCATTATCTGAACCAATAATCCTACTGGCTTGTTTGGTAATGCGAACTAGTTTTTGCCTATTAAAAACTGAAAGTGAATTAAACCAAGTGATTGCACAAAAAGTCAACAAGGATAAAATAGTACTCTGATAAAATAGATTAAGAATCCGGGTGTTAACATTAAAATACTTCAGCTTCCTGACAAAGTACAACCGTTGATTAGCCTTCTTATAGATTTTCGTGGTGTTAGAGTTCCAGTTCAGCTGATCATCAATTACAGTTCCCAGTATACTTGTATTCCTTTACCAACTTAACAGACATGTCATTAATTTTAACAGGTTGTACAGGTTGAATGTTTTTTCTGTAAGTTAAAAATCATTTCTTTTGTTTTATTTACGTTAAGAACTAAGTTATTTCTTTCACACCAATCACAAACTGATTAACTCCTGTCCTATACTGTATGGTTGTGAAGTGTCCCATTGACTTGTGTATGGTTGTGTAGTTTCCCACTAACATGTGTATGGTTGTTTCAATTCCCATTGACTTGTGTATAGTTGTGAAGTGTCACATTGACTTGTGTATGGTTTTGAAGTGTCCCATTGACTTGTGTATGGTTGTGTAGTTTCCCATTGACATGTGTATGGTTGTGTAGTTTCCCATTGACTTGTGTATGGTTGTGTCAATTCCCATTGACTTGTGTATGGTTGTGAAGTGTCCTATTGACTTTTTGTATGGTTGTGTAGTTTCCCATTGACACGGTATGGTTCTGTAGTTTCCGATTGACATGTGTATGGTTGTGTCAATTCCCATTGACTTGTGCATGGTCGTGAAGTGTCCCATTGACTTGTGTATGGTTGTGAAGTGTCCCATTGACTTGTGTATGGTTGTGAAGTGTCCATTGACTTATGTATGGTTGTGTAGTTTCCCATTGACTTGTGTATGGTTGTGTAGTTTCCCATTGACATGTGTATGGTTGTGTCAATTCCCATTGACTTGTGTATGGTTGTGAAGTGTCCCATTGACTTGTGTATGGTTGTGAAGTGTCCTATTGACTTTTGTATGGTTGGGTAGTTTCCCATTGACCATTTTTCTGGGTGGGGGGGGGGTTGAGCAGTGACAAATCTCATGCCTAGGTCTCTGGACTTTGCATCTCTGGAATACACCGATCCATTAAGCCAGGCCCAATTATCATTGACCGATCGCAACCGCAAAATCTAATCACCATTTGAACCATTTGGTGATCTTTGCACTAACGGTGATCGGGTTTCGCAGCTGTGATTGGTCAACTGGTAAGGAGGCGGGGCCTAATGGATCGGTCTATTGTGTATGGTTGTGTATATTCCCATTGACTTGTGTATGGTTGTGAAGTGTTCCATGGACTTGTATATGGTTGTGAAGTGTCCAATTGACATGTGTATGGTTGTGTAGTTTCCCATTGACATGTGTACGGTTGTGTCAATTCCCATTGACTTGTGTATGGTTGTGAAGTGTCCCATTGAAATGTGTGTGGTTGTGAAGTGTCCCATTGACTTGTGTATGGTTGTGTAGTTTCCCATTGACATGTGTATGTTTGTGTAGTTTCCCATTGACTTGTGTATGGTTGTGTCAATTCCCATTGACATGTGTATGGTTGTGAAGTGTCCCATTGACTTGTGTATGGTTGTGAAGTGTCCCGTTGACTTGTGTATGGTTGTGTAGTTTCCCATTGACTTGTGTATGGTTGTGAAGTGTCCATTGACTTGTGTATGGTTGTGAAGTGTCCCAATGACTTGTGTATGGTTGTGTAGTTTCCCATTGACTTGTGTATGGTTGTGTAGTTTCCCATTGACATGTGTATGGTTGTGTAGTTACCCTTTGACTTGTGTATGGTTGTGAAGTGTCCCATTGACTTGTGTATGGTTGTAAAACTTCCCATTGACTTGTGTATGGTTGTGTAGTTTCCCATTGACTTGTGTATGGTTGTGTCAATTCCCATTGACTTGTGTATGGTTGTGGAGTGTCCTATTGACTTGTGTATGGTTGTGTAGTTTCCCATTGACATGTTCATGGTCTGTAGTTTCCCATTGACTTGTGTATGGTTGTGTAGTTTCCCATTGACTTGTGTATGGTTGTGTAGTTTCCCATTGACATGTGTATGGTTGTTTAAATTCCCATTAACTTGTGTATGGTTGTGGAGTGTCCCATTGACTTGTGTATGGTTGTGAAGTGTCCCATTGACTTGTGTATGGTTGTGTAGTTTCCCATTGACTTGTGTATGGTTGTGTAGTTTCCCCATGACTTGTGTATGGTTGTGTAGTTTCCCATTGACTTGTGTATGGTTATGTAGTTTCCCATTGACATGTGTATGGTTGTGTCAATTCCCATTAACTTGTGTATGGTTGTGAAGAGTCCCATTGACGTGTGTATGGTTGTGAAGTATCCCATTGACTTGTGTATGGTTGTGAAGTGTCCCATTGATTTGTGTATGGTTGTGAAGTGTCCCATTGACTTGTGAATGGTTGTGTAGTTTCCCATTGACATGTGTATGTTTGTGTAGTTTCCCATTGACATGTGTGTGGTTGTGTCAATTCCCATTGACTTGTGTATGGTTGTGAAGTGTCCCATTGACTTGTGTATGGTTGTGTAGTTTCCCATTGACTTGTGTATGGTTGTGTAGTTTCCCATTGACATGTGTATGGTTGTGTCAATTCCCATTAACTTGTGTATGGTTGTGAAGTGTCCCATTGATTTGTGTATGGTTGTGAAGTATCCCATTGACTTGTGTATGGTTGTGAAGTGTCCCATTGATTTGTGTATGGTTGTGAAGTGTCCCATTGACTTGTGAATGGTTGTGTAGTTTCCCATTGACATGTGTATGTTTGTGTAGTTTCCCATTGACAAGTGTGTGGTTGTGTCAATTCCCATTGACTTGTGTATGGTTGTGAAGTGTCCCATTGACTTGTGTATGGTTGTGTAGTTTCCCGTTGACTTGTGTATGGTTGTGTAGTTTCCCATTGACATGTGTATGGTTGTGTCAATTCCCATTAACTTGTGTATGGTTGTGAAGTGTCCCATTTATTTGTGTATGGTTGTGAAGTGTCCCATTGACTTGTGTATGGTTGTATAGTTTCCCATTGACTTGTGTATGGTTCTGTATTTTCCCATTGACATGTGTATGGTTATGAAGTGTCCCATTGACTTGTGTATGGTTGTGTAGTTTCCCATTGACTTGTGAACGGTTGTGTCCATTCCCATTGACTTGTGTATGGTTGTGAAGTGTCCCATTGACTTGTGTATGGTTGTGAAGTGTCCCATTGACTTGTGTATGGTTGTGTAGTTTCCCGTTGACTTGTGTATGGTTGTGAAGTGTCCATTGACTTATGTATGGTTGTGTAGTTTCCCACTGACTTGTGTATGGCTGTGTAGTTTCCCATTGACATGTGTATGGTTGTGTCAATTCCCATTGACATGTGTATGGTTGTGAAGTGTCCCATTGACTTGTGTGTGGTTGTGTAGTTTCACATTGACCATTTTTCTGGGTGGGGGGGGGGGCTTGGGGTTGAGCAGTGAAAAATCTCATGCATAGGCCTCTGGACCTGGCATCTCTGGAATACACCGATCCATTAAGCCAGGCCAAATTATCATTGACCAATCACAACCGCGAAATCTGATCACCACTTCAACCGTTTGGTGATCTTTGCACTAATGGTGATTGGGTTTCGCGCCTGTGATTGGTCAGCTGGCAAGGAGGCGGGGCATAATGGATTGGTCTATTGTGTATGGTTGTGTATATTCCCATTGACTTGTGTATGGTTATGAAGTGTCCCATTGACTTGTGTATTAAATTGAATTGAATTGAATGGTTTATTCATTAAGTATATCAAAATACATGAAATTTACAATCCTATTGTACAGAAACATATAAAATATTAAAATGTTAAATTGCACAAGAATTACCACAATACTACATAAAACAATAACCTTAATATAAGTAAAAATCATAAAAGTTTATATAAACAAACAAACAAACAAACCAACAAACAAACAAACAAACAAACAAACAAACAAACAGTCAAACGCAAAAGCATGATTGGGTAGTGGACCCCCTCCCCAAATTAAAAGAGGCCAAATTGCACAGGAGATGCCAGAAAATCAAATAAAACAATAATAAACAATTAAGGCAATACATAGGGCTGGATGCATTGCAGTTATCTAATAAAATCACAGTTAAAATTATGGATAGCAACATAGGTAAAAATGAGTTCTTGAACCATTAGTCTTAAGGCTGAGTTGATGGATCCTACCAGATTTGTTGTGAACATCAGTGGGTAAAGGGGATGTGTGTTGTCAGACAAAATACAGTGGAACTTACTCATAAGTCTATTCTTAACTAATTCCTGAAGACAGTCATTATCTGAACCAATAATCCTACTGGCTTGTTTGGTAATGCGAACTAGTTTTTGCCTATTAAAAACTGAAAGTGAATTAAACCAAGTGATTGCACAAAAAGTCAACAAAGATAAAATAGTACTCTGATAAAATAGATTAAGAATCCGGGTGTTAACATTAAAATACTTCAGCTTCCTGACAAAGTACAACCGTTGATTAGCCTTCTTATAGATTTTCGTGGTGTTAGAGTTCCAGTTCAGCTGATCATCAATTACAGTTCCCAGTATACTTGTATTCCTTTACCACCTTAACAGACATGTCATTAATTTTAACAGGTTGTACAGGTTGAATGTTTTTTCTGTAAGTTAAAAATCATTTCTTTTGTTTTATTTACGTTAAGAACTAAGTTATTTCTTTCACACCAATCAACAAACTGATTAACTCCTGTCCTATACTGTATGGTTGTGAAGTGTCCCATTGACTTGTGTATGGTTGTGTAGTTTCCCACTAACATGTGTATGGTTGTTTCAATTCCCATTGACTTGTGTATGGTTGTGAAGTGTCCCATTGACTTGTGTATGGTTTTGAAGTGTCCCATTGACTTGTGTATGGTTGTGTAGTTTCCCATTGACTTGTGTATGGTTGTGAAGTGTCCATTGACTTATGTATGGTTGTGTAGTTTCCCATTGACATGTGTATGGTTGTGAAGTGTCCCATTGACTTGTGTATGGTTGTGTAGTTTCCCATTGACATGTGTATGGTTGTGTAGTTTCCCATTGACTTGTGTATGGTTGTGTCAATTCCCATTGACTTGTGTATGGTTGTGAAGTGTCCTATTGACTTTTTGTATGGTTGTGTAGTTTCCCATTGACACGGTATGGTTCTGTAGTTTCCGATTGACATGTGTATGGTTGTGTCAATTCCCATTGACTTGTGCATGGTTGTGAAGTGTCCCATTGACTTGTGTATGGTTGTGAAGTGTCCCATTGACTTGTGTATGGTTGTGAAGTGTCCATTGACTTATGTATGGTTGTGTAGTTTCCCATTGACTTGTGTATGGTTGTGTAGTTTCCCATTGACATGTGTATGGTTGTGTCAATTCCCATTGACTTGTGTATGGTTGTGAAGTGTCCCATTGACTTGTGTATGGACGGAAGTGTCCTATTGACTTTTGTATGGTTGTGTAGTTTCCCATTGACCATTTTTCTGGGTGGGGGGGGGGTTGAGCAGTGAAAAATCTCATGCCTAGGTCTCTGGACTTTGCATCTCTGGAATACACCGATCCATTAAGCCAGGCCCAATTATCATTGACCGATCGCAACCGCAAAATCTAATCACCATTTGAACCGTTTGGTGATCTTTGCACTAACGGTGATCGGGTTTCGCAGCTGTGATTGGTCAACTGGTAAGGAGGCGGGGCCTAATGGATCGGTCTATTGTGTATGGTTGTGTATATTCCCATTGACTTGTGTATGGTTGTGAAGTGTTCCATGGACTTGTATATGGTTGTGAAGTGTCCAATTGACATGTGTATGGTTGTGTAGTTTCCCATTGACATGTGTACGGTTGTGTCAATTCCCATTGACTTGTGTATGGTTGTGAAGTGTCCCATTGAAATGTGTGTGGTTTTGAAGTGTCCCATTGACTTGTGTATGGTTGTGTAGTTTCCCATTGACATGTGTATGTTTGTGTAGTTTCCCATTGACTTGTGTATGGTTGTGTCAATTCCCATTGACATGTGTATGGTTGTGAAGTGTCCCATTGACTTGTGTATGGTTGTGAAGTGTCCCGTTGACTTGTGTATGGTTGTGTAGTTTCCCATTGACTTGTGTATGGTTGTGAAGTGTCCATTGACTTGTGTATGGTTGTGAAGTGTCCCATTGACTTGTGTATGGTTGTGTAGTTTCCCATTGACTTGTGTATGGTTGTGTAGTTTCCCATTGACATGTGTATGGTTGTGTAGTTACCCTTTGACTTGTGTATGGTTGTGAAGTGTCCCATTGACTTGTGTATGGTTGTAAAACTTCCCATTGACTTGTGTATGGTTGTGTAGTTTCCCATTGACTTGTGTATGGTTGTGTCAATTCCCATTGACTTGTGTATGGTTGTGGAGTGTCCTATTGACTTGTGTATGGTTGTGTAGTTTCCCATTGACATGTTCATGGTCTGTAGTTTCCCATTGACTTGTGTATGGTTGTGTCAATTCCCATTGACTTGTGTATGGTTGTGAAGTGTCCCATTGACTTGTGTATGGTTGTGAAGTGTCCCATTGACTTGTGTATGGTTGTGTAGTTTCCCCTTGACTTGTGTATGGTTGTGTAGTCAATTCCCATTGACTTGTGTATGGTTGTGAAGTGTCCTATTGACATGTGTATGGTTGTGTCAATTTTGATTGACTTGTGTATGGTTGTGTAGTTTCCCATTGACTTGTGTATGGTTGTGTCAATTCCTATTGACTTGTGTATGGTTGTATAGTTTCCCATTGACATGTGTATGGTTGTGTAGTTTCCCATTGACATGTGTATGGTTCTGAAGCGTCCCACTGACTGGTGTATGGTTGTGAAGTGTCCCGTTAACTTGTGTATGGTTGTGTAGTTTCCCATTGACATGTCTATGGTTGTGTAGTTTCACATTGACTTGTGTATGGTTGTGTCAATTCCCGTTGACTTGTGTATGGTTGTGAGCGCCCATTGACTTGTGTATGGTTGTGAAGTGTCCCATTGACTTGTGTATGGTTGTGTAGTTTCCCATTGACTTGTGTATGGTTGTGAAGTGTCTATTGACTTGTGTATGGTTGTGTAGTTTCCCATTGACTTGTGTATGGTTGTGTCAATTCCTATTGACTTGTGTATGGTTGTGAAGTGTCCCATTGACTTGTGTATGGTTGTGAAGTGTCCCATTGTCTTGTGTATGGTTGTGTAGTTTCCCATTGACTTGTGTATGGTTGTGTAGTTTCCCATTGACATGTGTATGGTTGTGTAGTTTCCCATTGGCATGTGTATGGTTATGAAGTGTCCCGTTGACTTGTGTATTAAATTGAATTGAATTGAATGGTTTATTCATCAAGTATATCAAAATACATGAAACAAACAAACAAACAAACAAACAAACAAACAAACAAACAAACAAACAAACAAACAAACAAACAAACAAACAAACAAACAAACAAACAAACAAACAAACAAACAAACAAACAAACAAACAAACAAACAAACAAACAAACAAACAAACAAACAAACAATCAAACAAACAAACAAACAAACAAACAAACAAACAAACAAACAAACAAACAAACAAACAAACAAACAAACAAACAAACAAACAAACAAACAAACAAACAGTCAAACGCAAAAGCATGATTGGGTAGTGGACCCCCTCCCCAAATTAAAAGAGGCCAAATTGCACAGGAGATGCCAGAAAATCAAATAAAACGATAATAAACAATTAAGGCAGTACATAGGGCTGGATGCATTGCAGTTATCTAATAAAATCACAGTTAAAATTATGGATAGCAACATAGGTAAAAATGAGTTCTTGAACCTGTTAGTCTTAAGGCTGAGTTGACGGATCCTACCAGATTTGTTGTGAACAATCAGTGGGTAAAGGGGATGTGTGTTGTCAGACAAAATACAGTGGAACTTACTCATAAGTCTATTCTTAACTAATTCTTGAAGACCGTCATTATCTGAACCAATAATCCTACTGGCTTGTTTGGTAATGCGAACTAGTTTTTGCCTATTAAAAACTGAAAGTGAATTAAACCAAGTGATTGCACAAAAAGTCAACAAGGATAAAATAGTACTCTGATAAAATAGATTAAGAATCCGGGTGTTAACATTAAAATACTTCAGCTTCCTGACAAAGTACAACCGTTGATTAGCCTTCTTATAGATTTTCGTGGTGTTAGAGTTCCAGTTCAGCTGATCAACAATTACAGTTCCTAGATACTTGTATTCCTTTACCACTTCAACAGACATGTCATTAATTTTAACAGGTTGTACAGGTTGAATGTTTTGTTTGAAAGTTAAAAACCATTTCTTTTGTTTTATTTACGTTAGGAACTCAGTTATTTCTTTCACACCAATCAACAAACTGATTAACTCCTGTCCTATACTGTATGGTTGTGAAGTGTCCCATTGACTTGTGTATGGTTGTGAAGTGTCCATTGACTTATGTATGGTTGTGTAGTGTCCCATTGACTTGTGTATGGTTGTGAAGTGTCCCATTGACTTGTGTATGGTTGTGGAGTTTCCCATTGACTTGTGTATGGTTGTGAAGTGTCCATTGACTTATGTATGGTTGTGTAGTTTCCCATTGACTTGTGTATAGTTGTGTAGTTCCCATTGACATGTGTATGGTTGTGTCAATTCCCATTGACTTGTGTATGGTTGTGAAGTGTCCCATTGACTTGTGTATGGTTGTGAAGTGTCCTATTGACTTTTGTATGGTTGTGTAGTTTCCCATTGACTTGTGTATGGTTGTGGAGTTTCCCATTGACTTGTGTATGGTTGTGAAGTGTCCATTGACTTATGTATGGTTGTGTAGTTTCCCATTGACTTGTGTATAGTTGTGTAGTTCCCATTGACATGTGTATGGTTGTGTCAATTCCCATTGACTTGTGTATGGTTGTGAAGTGTCCCATTGACTTGTGTATGGTTGTGAAGTGTCCTATTGACCATTTTTCTGGGTGGGGGGTGGGGGTAGAGCAGTGAAAAATCTCATGCATAGGCCTCTGGACTTTGCATCTCTGGAAAACACCGATCCATTAAGCCAGGCCCAATTATCATTGACCAATCGCAACCGCAAAATCTGATTACCATTTGAACCGTTTGGTGAATTTTGCACTAATGGTGATCGGGTTTCGCAGCTGTGATTGGTCAACTGGTAAGGAGGCGGGGCCTAATGGATCGGTCTATTGTGTATGGTTGTGTATATTCCCATTGACTTGTGTATGGTTGTGAAGTGTTCCATGGACTTGTGTATGGTTGTGAAGTGTCCCATTGACTTGTGTATGGTTGTGTAGTTTCCCGTTGACATGTGTATGGTTGTGTAGTTTCCCATTGACTTGTGTATGGTTGTGTAGTTTCCCATTGACTTGTGTATGGTTGTGAAGTGTCCATTGACTTATGTATGGTTGTGTAGTTTCCCATTGACTTGTGTATGGTTGTGTAGTTTCCCATTGACATGTGTATGGTTGTGTCAATTCCCATTGACTTGTGTATGGTTGTGAAGTGTCCCATTGACTTGTGTATGGTTGTGAAGTGTCCCGTTGACTTGTGTATGGTTGTGTAGTTTCTCATTGACATGTGTATGGTTGTGTCAATTTCGATTGACTTGTGTATGGTTGTGTAGTTTCCCATTGACTTGTGTATGGTTGTGTCAATTCCTATTGACTTGTGTATGGTTGTGAAGTGTCCCATTGACTTGTGTATGGTTGTGAAGTGTCCCATTGACTTGTGTATGGTTGTGTAGTTTCCCATTGACTTTTGTATGGTTGTGAAGTGTCCATTGACTTATGTATGGTTGTGTAGTTTCCCATTGACTTGTGTGTGGTTGTGTAGTTTCCCATTGACATGTGTATGGTTGTGTTAATTCCCATTGACTTGTGTATGGTTGTGAAGTGTCCCATTGACTTGTGTATGGTTGTGTAGTTTCCCATTGACTTGTGTATGTTTGTGAAGTGTCCATTGACTTATGTATGGTTGTGTAGTTTCCCGTTGACTTGTGTATGGTTGTGTCAATTCCCATTGACTTGTGTATGGTTGTGAAGTGTCCCATTGACTTGTGTATGGTTGTGAAGTGTCCCATTGACTTGTGTATGGTTGTGTAGTTTCCCATTGACTTGTGTATGGTTGTGAAGTGTCCCATTGACTTGTGTATGGTTGTGTAGTTTCCCGTTGACATGTGTATGGTTGTGTAGTTTCCCATTGACTTGTGTATGGTTGTGAAGTGTCCATTGACTTATGTATGGTTGTGTAGTTTCCCATTGACTTGTGTATGGTTGTGATGAAGTGTCCCATTGACTTGTGTATGGTTGTGTATATTCACATTGACTTGTGTATGGTTGTGAAGTGTCCCATTGACTTGTGTATGGTTGTGAAGTGTCCCGATGACTTGTGTATGGTTGTGTAGTTTCCCATTGACATGTGTATGGTTGTGTAGTTTCCCATTGACTTGTGTATGGTTGTGTAGTTTCCCATTGACTTGTGTATGGTTGTGAAGTGTCCCATTGACTTGTGTATGGTTGTGAAGTGTCCATTGACTTATGTACTAATGTTTTTTGATGAAATATAGTACACTGCATTACAAACAGCACTTATGCATCTGGAGCATGTGTTTTTTTTCCACAGGTTTGTGATCTTCTGCATGTCGGGACACATCAAGTGAAAATACTGGTCTTCGACAATAATTACCAAATCAATTGGAAATACTGGTCTTCGACAATACTTACCAAATGTGCCCAGTTTAAAAATAAACCATGATCTCCATGGTTAGAGTTAGACCATGGAGGAAGAAATAGGAGGTATACTGGTTCATCACAACCTGTACACCATTGTGTGAAGCAGGTTGTGTGGTCCTCATTAATTTACCACAACTATTTCATTCCACATACCACCACCAGCGGCCCAAGGTTCCTTGCGGTCATCACTAAAGTTCGTGCATGCGCGAGAGTGTTTTTCTGGCAAAAACACGCCCATTTTATGTTAATTGCCCACGTTCGTCCTAGGAAAAAAAAATACGCGACCGGGGATGACCCAGGGAAGCTAAACGAACGCACCCATAATAACTGCGGCGGAAAAGTGGCCCGCATAATATTCGGGCAATTTTTCTGAACAGCAATTGCACTCTTATCTCGTACTAAACCGTGACGTAGTGATTCTAGGTGATTTTTTTTTTCTTCTTCTAAATCGATTGAAAAAAATGAAATCCTTAAAAAAAAACTCAGGAATTGTTTCATGACGGCAGTTCTGAACGTACATAAAAAAAAAACATGCAATGACCATGGGTTCCAACTTTTATTCTGACGTATAGAGAAAAATGATAAAATAAATAGGCCTTTCATACAGCCCACTCAGATTTGTGCACAAATGCATACTGAATGTCAAACGAGTAACCGGTTCTTGTTTGATAATCAATGTCGAATATCGAACGTCAAACGAGAACGAACTTCACACCGTTCTTGTACTGCATGGGTTCTAACTTCTGATTACGGGGCTAGTTTAATAGTTGGCTCAGTTGTGCGTGTTCGTTGTTGTGGCTTGGTTGATTGATTGATTGACAGCTAAGGCTGGCTGCTCTTCTCCCTACCTGTTTACTGTTTACATTTACAATACTGCTGTCATGATCAGTGTGGTGAGAGTCAAATTTCAGCTCCTCTTATGGTTGTGAAGCTATTGTGTGACCAAGTTTAACTCTGGTAAGTAAAAAATAGATACTTTTTTTTTTAGAAAAAAAAGTCATTCTATCTACTATTAATTTCGGATCAGGTGATCAAACTCAACTCGTCTTCATTCAAAACTCATTCAATCAATGGAGGTGGAATTAGTCTACCTCCATGGTTTAATTAAGAAAAGAACAGATGATGCCGATGTTTGTGTGTATGCACTTTGAGTTGATTACTAAAAGTAAAAACTTGAGAGAGACTAGAGAGAGGAGTTAGTACAGTAGGAGGAGGGGGGCTGGGATGAGGGATGGAGGTGGGACGGCCGGGGGGAGTGACTTTCTCTGCCTCTGCTGTCTCTGCTGTATGATTTATCTATTTCTTTATTTAAAACACAAGCCGACAAGCAAGAATATCTTCTTGATTAGTCCTACAAATTAATTCTAGTAGAATTTCTACTCCTACCTAAACTAACTACTACTTTGGCAGGACAGGCCGTAAAACATGTAAGCCTGGTTCATACTTTCTCTTCCTGCTAATGATTCTTGCATAGCCAGTTTCAAGACAAATGAAAATGGAGTGGGGTGTGACCGAGGGGGGGGGGGCGTTGCCGTTGGTATTCCTACTCCAGAAGTTGCAATAACAATAATCAAAACTCACTTTCCCAGGACCAGGGTTACGGAACAGTTCCATAAAGAAGAATAGCAATCGCAACTTAAATACTGTTTGAGGAGTTTGTTGCAGTACTCGACAGATACAGACAACTTGCACCACATTACATTACAACTTTATTTACAACATTACAACTTAAATCAATAATAAAGTACATTTTGTACCTCTTTTTATTACGCAGGACACAGCACCGTTGTACAGAACCTTTTGAGTATGCCGAGTTTTAGAACTGTAGCCTGGCTGGTAGCCCTTATTGCTGTTTATCTACATTGGCCTAAACCACATCTCTCTCAGAGACTTCAGGAGTGGGAAAACTCTGGCAAATACTTCAAGTTCAAGGAGTTTAACGTCTTCTACAAAGGTTAGTATTTTTTTAGAGCAGTGTCTTATTTAGAAGAAATTTTTCTTTGATGTACTAATTTGTATTAATTTTATTCATACACGCTGGGGTGTGTTAACACTGTATACTTGGTACTTTCCAGAGTTCTGTGAAAAAAAGTCACCTGTACATGGGCATTTTACTCGGGTAGGATTCGAGCTCCGACCTTTGCAATTCTAGGGCAGTGTCATACCAAGTCAATACCAACTACACCAATGAGATTGTCGGTAGCTTGAGGCAGGTAATGTTCAATGTTACAAAACCATTATGCAATTTAAGATGTTATAAAACAGAATTACTTTTTATCATTGGTCAACTTTTTAAAAAACTGGATGTTGCTTTTTCTCTAGATTCCCTCGGTTCTGGCGACCCTGAAAAAGTGGTTCTAATTCTACATGGTTTCCCTTCTTCAACGTTTGATTGGTACAAGGTATGACTGATCTGTATTTGAGTGGCGTGGCAGGGCAGAGTGGTCAAGTGGTCAAGTGGTCACTGTCAGGCTTGCATGCTTCGTTTCTGAAAGGGCAAGGGCACCAGGGCATTTTCTCCTTGTAAAGGGCACCCTATGGAGGCAATCGCTCTCGTGGCTTTGTTGCCACCATTAAAGGAACACATTGCCTTGGATCGGACGAGTTGGTCTATAAAAAGGGTTTGTAACCGTTTGTTATAAAATGCATATTATTGGAAAGATGTTTTAAAAGTAGGATGCAATAATCCACACAAATTTGCCTCAAAATTGCGTGGTAAATAATTTGACTCCCATAAATGGCCGTCCGTGTTAGTCGACACAGTAACAGGAAAACCGTGCAATTTCGAGGCATGTTTGGGTGGATCATTGTATTCTACTTATAAAAACATCTTTCCAATCGTATGCATTTTATAACAAACGGATTACAAACGGCTTTTCAAAGACCAGCTCGACCGATCCAAGGCAACTTGTTCCTTTAAGTATCAGGCCTGCAATGTGGTTCAGTGGTTAGACTGATTTCGCAATGACTAGAATAAGGGTTGCTAGTAACTGAAACCAAACTTCTTAATTTGTGTAATTTATAATCATAGAAATTAAATCAATGTTTGTACTGGGGAGATTGGTTGTTGCTAACTTGGTGTTTATATCCCCTTGTGGGAGTTTCCCTTGACAAGAAGATCTTTTAAACAACACAAGCTCTGTTGTTTTACTGATCAGCAGAGTGTGGGTTTGAGCTCCGGTCTGAACCCAATTTCAAAGACATGCTAACCACAAAAATTTGCCAAGCGTGAAATTTCTTCCTTGATAAAAACATAATTACCAACCAAATTTCCACATGATTATCGGGACAAGCAAAGAACAGATAAATACCACTAACAAGCAATATGCAACAAATGACATTTTGTTGGTAATCCTGATTTTATCAAGGCAGAAGTTTCATGCTAAGGAAATTGTTGTGCTTAGCAGCTCTATGAAAATTGGGCCTAGGACTTGTTGTACCCTTTAGCAAAACGCTTAGCCTAACCATTTTGGGTTTGTCCTTTCTTATTTATAAAATAAAACAAAGCAAGAACATGGCAAATATATACACAATAACAGGATATAACAATGGAAGAAAACAAACAAGTCGAAAACGAGAGAAAAACTGAAAGCCTTTTGGGTGTGATAAAGTGCTATAAAAAATGCAAATTTATTACTGATTGTATTTTTATTATGATCTTGATATCCTGGTATTATTAGATGTGGCACGGGTTAAACGAGAACTTTGGTCGAGTCATCGCTGCGGATTTCTTGGGATTTGGTTTGAGTGATAAACCGGTGAGTACATTTTTTGATGTCAAAGATTATTTAATCACTCTGCTGTACAGTGTGGCAAGATTTTTAGAAAGTATGAGGTTTAGTTTTTTCTTTGATTCTTGTTTAATGATCTCATGATTTACACCAGAAAGAAGAAAATAACTGTCAGTAATAATTATAAAATATCAAGTTAATAACAACAACTATGTTAAAATGTTAGATATAAGTCTTGGCACAATGCAGATAGAGCGCTCCATTTACTAAAGAATTTTGTGGTGTTATCGTTTGAGGCAAACATAAGTTTCTTCGCAATGAAGTATTTTTTGAAAAAGTTCTTCAGGAGCAGTAAAGACAGACATTTCTCGTTCATTGTTTATTTGAGTTAAGAGTTTGGCCAGGATGAGAAGAGGTACACATCTAATATCAGGCGATTTGTGATATTTCTTCACAGATTACTTATTAAAAGTTTACTACATTAATTGGTTCCAATCAAGTTCATCACCATTTTGTAGTCAAGTGTCAAATCAACCTTTGAAACTGTCATCATCAAATGAAGTGGTTATCAAGTTTGCTAGTGTGTATACGCCTGCGGTCGATTTCACAAAGAGTTAGGACTCGTCTTATCTTGAGTTAGGACGAGTAACTCGTCTTAACTTAGGATTAATCTTAAGGTCTGCATGCTACAGTGCAGGGTTGGGACTCGTCCTAAGTCATAAGATTAGTCTTAAGTTAGGAAGAGTTTTGTGAAATTGACGGCTGCAACCCTGGACCCCCTATCGTCCCACTTTTGTTTATACTCCTAACTTTTTCGCAACAGCTCCCATTGGTTTTGTGTGAGTTTTCCAACTGTGGACCTTTCCCGAACAGTGGACCGTCTTGTCCTCTTGTTAAAGGTCCCTGGTTTGAATGTGTACACCTACTCAAACGTACTAAATATCTCATTGTTTTACATTTTTTGTGATGCTAGTAAGTCTGTGATATAATAGATGTTAAATTTGCTTTGGGGATAAAGAATAATAATTTTTGGTTTTTACCCATATACACCCATGTGTGTAGCACTGTATACTCAGTACTTTCCCCGAGTCCTGTGAAAAAAAAAAAAAAAAATCACAGGCATTTTCCTCGGGTGGGATTCGAACCCACGACCTTTGCAATTCTAGAGCAGTGTCATACCAACTAGACCACCGAGATTGCCCGGTAGCTAGAGGCAGTTCGAATCCTATGTTGTAGCAGCGGGTACTGCAAACGATTTAATAGATGTTAAATTTGCATCGGGGATAAAGAATATTAATTTTTGGTTTTTACCCATATACACCGATGTGTGTAGCACTGTATACTCAGTACTTTCCCGAGTCCTGTGAAAAAAAATCACAAACTGTGATTTTTTTTTGTACCTTTCACCTTTCAGACGGGCCACTCTTACACTATGTTCGAGCAAGCTGATATTATGGAGTCTCTAATGGCCAAATTGGGTGTGGAGCAGGTTCACATCCTGGCACATGACATGGGGGATACAGTAGCACAGGAACTTATAGCAAGGTATGGAAGAGTGTTTGCTTATCTTTGGTTTGTAAAGATTGATTTGGTTTTGTTTGGAATCTAAAACTTGTACCAAACTATGCTCCATGCGGTAAAAGCTGTTTTTCAATTGTTGTATTCATCGAACTCTGTTTTCTTCACTCTGGCCTAAAACATTCCAATACAATTTTGAAATTTCCCAATAAAGATTTTGTTCGATGTTTTTTTAATGGAAAATCACCTGACATCGCAAGGCTTGCAGCCACTGCAAGGTGAGGGCTACACTTAACTGATTTTGGCTGTTGCCCCAAACCAAATGTCTCCAGCTAGGGGCACATTGCCACCTGTCTCCTGGGGCTGAAATATGGCTACCCACCCCCTTTTATAGTCCATAAGGATGTAGGCATGGGTATCATCCATGATGCACTACCAGAATGCACTACCTTCCACAATGTTTACAAAGCATTTATGGTTAAGTGCCTTGTTCAAGGGAACAAGTGTCATTAAACCCACACTCTGCTGCTGACAACACCAGATCTTGGGTGACCACTTGACCACAACACACACTTTACAAAGGAGAAACGCTACTTCTGTACCAACACTGATCTAAAGAGATAATTTACACATGGTGCTACCACAAACCTCACCTAATTGAGAAATGTTACTATGTTTTAAACTTACAGACAAAATGCCGCAGAAAAATCAAACAGTAAACTTGATCTGGAAATCCTCAGTGTGTGTCTGACCAATGGAGGTGAGTAAAGCATAATTCACACACACAACGGTGTACGTAAAAAAACAAAGTTAATATTCTTTATCCCCACTGCAAATTCACACATTGTGCATTTATTAAGATAAAGGTTTCAGTTTTCAATTCTCAATGTTAACTTTTGTTAACTTGTACTCTAGATTCTGTGTAAACCCGCTTTTATCCTTTAGCATACTGTGCTTGGTGTTAGTAAAAACAAAATCTCAGAACCAGAGGTGAAAACATTCAAATTCAAATTCAAACTGATATTTATTTCCATACTTCATGAAAACAGAGTACAAACAATGTTTTTAAGGAATAACCAATAAACAAAGCTATTTAATGAGGGTGAGAAAAAATAAATACATAGAGTATGGGGGCATCATCTGGAAGCCGAGGCTTATGTAGGGATGCCTGGGGACAGACAATAAACGGGGACAAGAACGAACGGACTGACAAAACGAACAAAGACAGACATGATGAAGACAACAATGATGAGAACACTAATTGCACAATAATAATAACAATGATAATAATAATAATAATACTACCAATAATAACAATAAGAATAAGAAATCGAGAAATAATAAAAAAGCGTTTGCTGACGACTTAGGCAAAAGTAAAATGAGAGCGAGAAGGCAAACTATGTCAAATACTGGGAGAGGAGAGCTCTTTTATAGGCGCGTTTAAATCGACCCACAGATGATTGTGATCTAATCGACTGGCTTAAACCATTCCAAAGACGCGGCCCAAAGAAACGAAGTGTTTTTAAGTGGAATGATGAGCGGGTGAATGGCACATAAAGGTGTGATTTGTTATGTGTTCTGGTAGAGTACCCATGAGTGTCACGGACAAAGGTAAAGAATGAACGAAAGGAGGTGGGTAAAAGGTTGTGGGTGAATTTGTACATGAAGATACCCGTATGAAGTTTATTAATGTCTGCAAGTGCTAGTGAGTGTAACTGTGCGAAAAGAGGTGCGGTGTGCTCTCGGGGATGCGATAAGGTGCATATCCTGATGGCCCTTTTTTGAGTGGTTAATAATGAATGGAGTTTGTTTTTAGAAACTTGTGCCCAGATGATATTACAATAGTTAAGATATGGAAGAATGAGGGTATTATAAAGTAATACCAAAGATTTGGGAGGAAGAAAAGCACGAAGTCTAGACATAACACCAGTGTTGCGGGAAATGGTTTTAGTAATGGAAGAGATGTGTTCAGACCAGGAGAGTTGATCATCAATAATGACACCTAGAAAATTAGTGGAGTGAACTTGAAGGATAGGATTATTGTCGATACGAAGAATAGGAATATCTTCTGAGAGATGAGAGGATTTACTGAAGAGCATGAACTTAGTTTTGTGTTCATTGAGGGAAAGTTTGTTGGCTTTAAACCAGGAAGATACTTTAAGAAGTTCGGCATTCATAATATTTAAGGATTTAGCCGGATTGGAGTCAGAGAAAGCAATAGTTGTGTCATCTGCAAAGAGCGTAAAAGACAGAAGGGAAGAAGAAGAATGCAGATCATTAATATAGAGCAGAAAGAGGAGTGGGCCAAGAATAGAACCCTGTGGAACGCCATGATGAATTTCTTGCCAAGGAGAGTTGTGATTTTTAAAAGAAGTGAACTGCTGTCTATTGTCAAGATACGAAGAAAGCCATTTGAGAGCAACACCTCTTATGCCGTAGAAATTAAGTTTGTCAAGGAGAATGGAGTGATCAATGGTGTCAAATGCTTTCGAAAGATCAACAAAGACACCGACAGTGCTCAATTTATTATTTAGAGCAGTGGACACTTTATCAACAAATTGAATAAGCGCCATGTCTGTAGAGTGTTTAGCTCGAAACCCGTACTGAGAGTCAGAAAGAAGATGGAAGCGAGAAAAAAAAGTATTGAGTCTGTTGTAGAAAAGTCTCTCAAGAATTTTAGAAAAGCAAGGAAGAATGGAGATAGGTCTGTAATTGCTGATGTTATGTTTATCACCGTTTTTAAAGACGGGAATGACTTTAGCAACCTTTAGATTAGAAGGAAAGGAACCAGTAGTAAAAGTAAGGTTGAATATGTAAGCAAGAGGGCGAGATATAAAGGAAATGACAGATTTAATCACAGAAGAATTTATGCCATCGAATCCGCAGCTGGAGCTGCCTTTTAAATCATTGCTTATTTTAATGACTTCAAGAAAGTTAGTAGGAGTCAGAAAAAAAGAAAAGCTGTTCGGGTTATGAAGAAAGTCTGTATAGTGTGAATTAGTACTGGGGATGTTATTAGCCAATGAAGCACCAATGTTAGAGAAATGTGTGTTAAACGAGTTAGCGATTTCAGGAGGGTCTCGAAGAGTTTCTTCGCTGTTGGTGAATTCACAAGGGAGGTCAGCCCTTTTATTTTTGCCCAGAATGCTGTTAATTTCACGCCAGATATTTTTTAAGCTTGTTTTGTTGTGATCCAGCTTCTGGGCAAAGTAATTCTTTTTAGCAGCACGAATGACTGAGGTGAGACGATTACGGTAATCCTTATACAGACGCTCGTTAGCAGCACTTGGATTACGTAAGAAACGCCGGTACAACCTGTTTTTGTGATCAGCAGAGTTGGCAATAGAGTGATTAATCCAAGGCTGATTTCTCACAGAACGACCCCTAGATTTTACTGAAAAGGGGAAATGAAGATTGTAAAGAGAGTTAAAGGTAGAAAGAAAAGCATTGTAGGCAGAATCGGCTTGGTCCGCCGCATAGACTTCGCCCCAGTTCAGATTGACAATGTCTGCAGTGAAAGAACGGATTGTAGTTGCATTAATGTCCCTTGTGACATAGGTATTTCGAGCAGAGGCCGAGTTGTCAAGACAAAAGGGAGTCACCTGAAAAAGTGGTAGGTGATCGGTGATATCCGAATAAAGGATCCCTGCAGACATATCTTGATCATTGTTAGTAAGGATGTTGTCTATTAGAGTGGCACTGTGAGGGGTGATACGGGTCGGTTTGTCAAACAAAGGGCGGAAGCCATAAGCGTAAAAGGTATTCACAAAATCATCTGTAGGTCGATGGTTAGAGCAATTAAGCAAATTTAGATTGAAGTCTCCCATTATGTAACAAAGCTTGTTTTCGTTGGTGACAGTATTGAGACAAGAATCAAACGACCTGATAAAGTTATCCGGGGAAGCCCCAGGAGCCCTGTAGACATTACCGACAATCAAATTAACAGCGTGGACTCGTTCAATTTCTATGAAGACACATTCAAAATCTTCACAAGATGACATGAGGTCCTCACGAACGTGGAAATTGAGCGAGTTTTTCACAAACATGGCAGCTCCTCCCCCTGTTTTATCGGAACGAGAGGAATGAATGAGTTGGTAATTTTTCATGTGGACATATTGAGGAGGAGCTTCTTTAAACCATGTTTCTGAAAAGCCGTAGATAGAAAAAGAATGATTGAGTGAGACCACGAAGTCATGAATATCGTAAAAATGTCTACAGAGGCTCCTGGAGTTCATATAAAAAATTGAGAAATTATCAGGGGTAGAAACATTTAGATTACAAAAATCATTGCGATCAAAGTAAGAACAGGTATTGTAGCTAGCATCATCAGCAACAAATGAGTTATCAGTGGTTAAATTAGCAAACATAAATGCAAACAAATATAAACAGAAACAACAGAAAACTTAGTCACAAATGAAGTACGATCAAAGGAGATGGAGTATCAATGAACGTACATCAAATTACATGGAGCACAGAAAGAAAGAAAGAAAAAAATGAACAAATATAAATTCTCATAATTACAGGGAAACACACAAGTAAATTCATTCAATAAGACATTATTTCATGAATCCACACATATGTCTCCCTCCAACCATAAGAACCCATATAAAAAAAATAGAATATATAAGAAATGAAGACAATTAACTAAATAAATAACTATAATTATAAAGCTCAAAATAAAAAAAAAATAAAAAGCAGAAATGAAATCGAGCAAATGCAAGCAAGAAAAGCAAAACATATACATATTAAATCACACTCAAATAAATGAGTACAATTCTGGCAATGGAACCTCAAACAAACAACTGAGTTTAAGCAAAACTGTCCATTGGAGAAACCAAATGAAGGTGATAATTACTAGCAACATGGAGGTAGCAAGCACAGTGTTATCCGGTAGGTGAAGACAGCAAAGAAATGGAATGTTGATGAAGGTGTAATGAGATGGAAGCGTGATGAAAAGAGTCTGGCGTTGCTACTGGTGCGGGCAGGGGGAGTATCAAACTCGGTAGAATGCAGCGAGACCCCCTGTGTTGTTCCGCCACTTGCCAGCAACAAACCTGTACTTGTGTCCTTCCTTGTAGGCCTTGGACACCTCCAAACTCCAACGGCGTTTCTCTTGCAGATCTTGCCGGGTCAGATCCTCGGTGCAAAAGTAGGGGGTGTCGGCCAAGACCTGTCGCTGTTGACGAAGAATGGTAACTTTGTCCTGGTAACAGTTAAGTTTAAACAAGAGATGTTGTGGACGACCCGGTGTTTTGGGGCCATCCCGATGGGCTCTTTCAAGCTTGACGTCATGGAGGCCAAACTTGTCCTTGAGCATCTGCTTGCAGATGTCCAGGCAGTCTTCATCCTTGTTTTGAGGGAAACCAATCACTCGGATGTTGCTCCGACGGCTAAACCGCTCCAACTTGTTAAGTTTTTCAGCATGTTCAGCTAACTGTGTTTCAGCTTGAGCCCACTTGGTAGCCATTTTCTCAAGCTCGTTGATCTTTACTTCAAGTTCATCCACGCGTTTAGTTTGGTACTCAATGGCTGTATTGAAGCTTGCCTCAATGGTGTCGATGCGCCTATTAAGGTCGACTTGTCCCCGACGGATCTCTTGCAGGGCACCCCGGACAAACTGCTGGAAGTCCCCATGGGGTTCCAGGGGCTCAGTGGAGGGGCCCGACTGGGGTGACAAAATGGGTGTCTCCCGATCCGGTGATGTAGACTTTGGCGATTTTCTTCGTCCACCAGGCATTATTGGTTCTGGATGTAGGCTCAGGCTGTTTGATGATGATATTTAACAAGATTGGATGGGTTCAGCAGGTCGGAAGGTAGGATTTTGAGCTTAAAACATGAAATTTCTGAGAGCTCAATGTAAGTGCGTCCACACGTTATCGCATCATATTAACATCTAAAGTTTTTTCAGGCATGGTATTCTTCCCACTTTAGTCTATTTTCCGATTTGTTTGGCCTTAGAAAAATCATATATTGTTCTTTTCAATATGACCTGGAGAGTCTATCCCTTGTACTACAGAAAATTATTCGACTTACTACTAGAGAAAATTGTCCTATTTTTTTCCGAAGACCATATATTATACCTGACAAAAGAAACACTCTGTTGGCATGTTCATAACAAAATCCTATATCGTTATTGTTTTTCTCCAAAACTGTATTGAAGAAATGTGCACTGAAGATTAAGAATTCACTATTTATGCCAACATTAGCTCAGTTGTTTCTTTCCATGCATTTCACAAATGTGGAACCTGGTTCGATCCTCGACTAAAACTGAAATTTCTTCATTGTCATCTCTACGAGAAATTTAGTGCAATGTTTCCATTAAGATGCTTTGCCGTTTTTATAGTTTAGATTCAGATCAGCAAATGTTGAAAAGAAACCTTTTGCTTGATGATTGTTCAAAGGTCTGTCTAAGGTTTAACTCAAAGAATACCAAAAAACAAATCCACCATCAGCAAATAAAAAAACATTTCTTTTTGTTTATTTTCCAAATTATTGTATTCTTACAGATTCATTTTCTGTCATCCCTTCCTCATATTTTTTAATATCAACAGGAATCTTGCCCGAAACCCATGAGCCAAGGTTTATGCAAAAGGTTGGTGTGATGTGATGTAATATCTTAAAATGAACTGTTTTCCATTATTTTGTCTTTGTCTTCCAGGCATTCTGCCAGAGACTTTGGAATTAAGATTTATGCAAAAGGTTTGTAGAAAGTAGATTGACTAAGAAAAATTATTAGTTATTTATTTTTACATCTTTTTTTAGGGGGTTGTGGGGAGACACCAACAATGTTGTTTTTGAAACACGTTTGAAAAAATATTTTTATTAAGAAATTATTACAATTTTTCCAGAATCAAGTGTGCATTAAAAACTATCAAAAGTGAAACAAACATTTGTCTTTTTGTTAGTGCCATAAAACAACTTAACGCTACAATATCTTGTCCCAAGTTCACAAAGTTGTTATAAGCACAACAAATTCTAAGAACTAAAAGAGTCTAACTGAGCAGTAATAAGTTGTTGGCCATAAAACCATTTGACAAATGCTGCTATTCTTGATACAAGATGTTCGTACGGTATTGTAGTGAAACCATGCACTCACACAATAAAGGCATTCACTAGAAGCCACAAACCAGTCAGTTTTACGAGTGGATGATGGGGTTATTGTTACATCTTCCACTATTGTTCCATGGTTCGTGAGTACATAGTGTGTGGAACAACTTCTCAGACCAAGTTCCTTACTAATTTTTACCTGAGAAAACAAAGTTTCAATGCAACTGTTTCCGCTAATCAACTTTATGAATCTGGGCCAATATCAGTTCTGCTTTAACAAAACTCAGATGACGACGTCAAAAATAATTTCAAGAATATGCAATTGAAAGACCCTCAGAGTAGATACATGTATAATCAACTTTATGAAACTGGGCCCATATAACATGTATAAGTCCTGCTTTAACTAAATTTAGATGACGACGTCAAACCACATTTCAAGAATATATGCAATTGAAAGACCTCGGAGTAGAGATTTTTTAAACATCTTTAAGTTAATGCTATTCTCTTTTTCCAGCTCTTGTTGAAACCATGGATTGCTCCTGTGGTAAAGCGCCTCTCCAATCATTTCATTTTTAAAAAATCGTAAGTCACTTTTCACAACATTTCTATGGAAGAGTAGAACTCTTTAATCTGATCATTATCATTTCTCTTGCCATCAAGAAATTGTTCAAACTATTTTTGGTGCTCATTACCTATTCTCCTCTCTTCCCACCTATCTAGTTCCATTCATGTATTTTCACTTTACTACTTATGTTACCTGTTCAGAAGTTGTCCAGGGACTCTGCTAGGGTCGAAACTTCAGACCATTAACTATTTTGTGTTTATTTTTAATAAGATATTTTTTAGATGATGATTTTAGTAAGCTAATCAAAATCCTAACCATTTTTTTCTGAGTGTCAAACTGCCTACCTTTCCATTTTATGTAAATGGTTGATTTTAAAATCTCTTTTTATTCTTGATGTGCAGGTTTGGAAAAGTATTTGGTGAACGTACTCAACCAACAGATGATGAGTTTCAAGATCATTGGGCTTTAATTCGATGGAATGATGGCGACTTAATAATAGACGAGTAAGTTTAAAAACAAATTAACATTCATCTGCATTCAGGTCTTTGCTCAATTTCATAGAGCTGTTTTCAGCACAGAATTAGGCTATGCACAAAACATGCGCACTGCCAAGAAACAGAGCCATACTTATCTACTTCTGACTTGTTTTCTGCAAAAAAATGATCAGCTGAAAATGTGTGTGCATCATTTTCTGCTGAAGTATCTCACACATCTCTATGAAATTGGGCTTCTCTTGATGACATTCCCCCTCAGTGTCAAATTCCACCCCATTCCCCCAAAAAGATAAAAAGGAGAGGCAAAAAAAGAAGAAGAAAAAAAAGAGCAAAGAATTCTATGGTCAGAAGTCCCATACATAGAATTGAGCCTGCTCTTAAAAAACAGAGGCGTTATAGTTCGATTTCTATCCGATGGCCCAAGGATTTTTCCCCCTCAATATTTCAAACAAATTACCCCCACTTCCTCTTCATTCTACTGTATAGTTTGTTTTACCCTTACACCGATGTGTATAAAGCACTGTAAACTTAACTTTTCCCGAGTTCTGGGGGTGGGGGGGGGGAATCCACAGGCAATCATTCAGGTGTAAGGGTAAAAACAATTTATTTTCTTTAGCCCTGATTCAAAACTAACGTCTATTCTATTGTAATTTACAGACAGATTCAGTACCTACCCCAGCGGTTTGCCAATCGGGATAAATGGGTTGGAGCTCTTCAAGAAACAAAAATACCCTGTGAGTACCATGTCTCTAACAACATCAGTTTTCTCTTTACTCAGGAGAATGTCAGTTGTTTGTTTAGACCACTTTCCTGTCATCAAGGGAACTAAGCAAACTCCCACACAAGGGAATATAAACACCAAGCTGGCAATAGCCAATCTCTCTCAACCGTCTTTGATTATGAATGGCACAAATCAAGAAGTTGTGATTCAGTTCAGTACCTAGATGACAAAACCTTCCATTCTTTAAAAGTTCACCATCGAATTTAAATCCAATTAAAATGTCAGCTTTTATTTTATTTCAGTGCATCTAATATTTGGTCCATCAGACCCCATCAATCCACCAGACACCTTCCTGAAGCGCTACAAGTAAGTCGGCCCTGTTCTCTCAAAAGTGTGATTTTTTTAATCCAGGAATCTGTTGTAACCACAGAGCCCTATGTTTTGACTAGAGCATCATTTTGCTTCTCGTCCCTTCGATTACAAAACAGCCTCGAAAAGTTACATTTTGAACAAAGCAAGTACAGAGATGAGCTGTTTTGCCATTAAAAAAAACCATGTGAAAAGAGGCTGAATAGGACATGCTATAACACCCCTTACCAATATTTTGCCTTTTCATTGGTTTAGAGCGCGTCACATGATATGTCTTAGTTTTACTAGACGACGGCCGTGTGATAGTGCTTCGGTTTGCCGTGTGCTAGTCCAAAGACTATTACACGGCGTGCAGTACCCAGACGTCCGTTGCATGTACGAGGATGATAAATTAATAGTCTGTGTAACCATTTGGGATTACATGACACACTACATGCAACACAGTAAAAGTTTTCGCAATCTGTATTCGCGTCGTCCGTGGATTGTAGCATTCAGGTCTGTAACTTAGTAGTAGTATTTAGAAATGTTTGGGGTGTTATAACACAAATATTGACTGCTTTTACTCGTGCAATGGTCAAAACTATGACTCCCTTTGTGATCCCCGGAGCGTTCTATTTTCCCTCGACTTCGCCTCGGGAAAATAAAACGCTCGGGGGATCAACTCGGGAGTTGTAGTTTTAACCATAGCACTCGAAGCAGTCAATATTTGTATACTATGTTAACATCCAAACATAGTATGCGTTAGGAACTTTGAAAAACCTTCAATTTACCCAGAAATGGTCTTCCATTAGAAAATTGTTTTGCTATTTTGCCATGAAAGGGCCGTTCTGAACACAGGTTGGACTTCTGAGCACAGACCTGAGCCCAACTTCTTGCTCTGCCTACCCCCGAACTTCTGCGCGTACAGTCACCATTCTCCAATGACTGTGCAAGAAGCGCTAATTTCTTTGCTAGCTTTGTAAGTGAAGAATGACTAGTATTACACACACACGAGCAAAAAATCACGGCCTACCCATGAAGTACATTTGACAGAAGTGCAGAAGTCCATGCTTCTCTTACAAGTGTAAAAATTAATAAAAAAATTAACAAACAATAAGTTTTTGTTATTGTAGATTAATCAATCAAATTCTTTTCTCCCTGTCTTTGCGTAGGATGTTGATCCCACATTCTGGAGTGACTCAGCTTGCTGACCACATCAGTCATTACCCACAGCTTGAAGATCCTGAGAGTGTCTTAGACGCCTATGTTAAATTTATGGATACTGTAAAACGTTAAGATTACAACTAAAGCAGATTTTGCAATTTTGTATCTTTTTTTATGGGAAAGGGTTTAGGTGGTTGTTTTATTTCTTTAAATGATATTTGGAGAAAACTTTTCATATATTTGATTATTTCATACTTATTTTGAAGCAATAATTATAAACTTAGCCTTCGAGAAAGACTCTGCTACGGGGTCGAAACATCAGGCAATTAACTTTAATTTTTTGCAATTATAAATTATAGATTTCTGTACTGCTGCTCTCCCGAGCATGCTCATAACTGTACAAATCTGTTAAAACATTACATAATTACAAATTATGCTGAAGAATAATATTTTTTACAATATTAACAATTGTTTTTGAGGTTTTTTTGTTTAAGCAAGATATTAAACTTTTAATAATGAGAATACAATCTAGTACTCTTGTTACATCCCAGATCTTTCCAGAACCACAGAAGTCATTAATAAATTATCATGAGTTTTGTTTATCAATTTCTGAAGAGCGTATTGATAATTAATTTTACAATAACAGCCATGATATCCTTCCTCCTTCAATCTGATTTCCGAATTTTGGGCCTTCAGATAAATTCGCAAAGCGGTTATTAAAAAGTCTTGAAATTTAAAGCTGGTACACCATTGGTCAGCCCAAGTTACTTAGTAAAGTTTTTCTTCATTTTTCGGAAGGCCGAATATAACGCTTGAATAATAATTAATGACATTTTAAAGGAAAGGCATATTTATGGTTATCCCTCTTAAAGCCATTGGACCCTTTCGGTAAACAGTATTGTCCAAGGCCCACACTTTGTGTACCACAACTTCTATATCAAATAACAAACCTGTGAAAATTTAGGCTCAATCGGTCATCGGAGTCGGGAGAAAACAACGGAAAAACCCACCCTTGTTTCCGCGCATTTCGCCGTGTCATGACATGTGTTTAAAATAAATTTGTAATTCTCGTTAACGAGAATTTATATTGTTTTGCTGTTTTCTCAAAAAGTAAAGCATTTCATGGAATAATATTTCAAGAGAAGTCTTTCACCATTACCTTCTGTAAACCCTGTAAATTATTTGTAAATCTGTGAACTTTTTTTTTTTTTTCTGTACCGAAAGGGTCCAATGGCTTTAAAATTAATGGCAATAACAACCTTTGGTTGGAATCTACAGCAGCTTTCGATAGCAATAAGCATTGTGAGAAACATTTAACTTTGAAGTAATGTTATGTAAACAAAAACATCAGTTTTTATGCCCCAAAAATTTGAACCTGAGAAGGTAAGCTTTGCCTTTAAATTAAAATTAAATAACTCGTTATAAAAATGTCTTTGACAGAATGTGCAAGTCTTGTATTCAAATAATTTGTACAAGCTTTGGTTTCCACATGGTAGAGAAATAAAATTGCAGGCTTTAACAGAACTTTAAAGTATGTATTCAGTCGAAAATATCAGTCGACCTGGTGAATATTTTTAGTTAAAAATTTGATTTTAATAAACTTCACATAATAAGCTTTAAAATGATGTATCATTTGTCACATAAATGCCATTTTGAAATTTTTGCAGTGAGGTTTACATTTCCGTGGAACTGCCCAGTTCCCAACCTTTGGATGTGAGCATGGAGATAGGAGCAAGGCTTGCAAGGTCAACTCCAATGTCATGACAAATTTCTTGCCTATTTGAAAAGCTAAATTTCAATTTGATGTCATTTTATTTTGCAAGGTATGTTTACAGGGGTCCTCTATACTTTGATAATCATTGAGTATAACCTTTTGGCTCTAAGAAAGAATCTTTTTTTACAAATTTTACATTTTGATCATTCAGTTTTTGAACAATCACACTGACAACAGTTAGGCCGATTATCTACTTGTAGCTTCCAAGGATTTTGTCTTGAAAATTTAGATAATTTTACAAGTTTGTCTCGTAAGTTATAAAGATACTTTGTAAATTCATACCTGAGAAATAATTGCATCATTCAAATGGTAAAAATTGCAGGGCAATAAAAAAAAAGTGTTCTAACTGAAAAGCTATATAACATGGTCTCATTTCCTCATATGATTGTCTTATTGCATCTTTTTGATTTTCTAGTTTTAACCAAAACTCAAACTTTGATTCACAATAAGTGGCGGAACTAAGGGGGACCCCCCCCCCCCCCCCCCCCACCAATTGATGTCCATGCCCTGTGGGTGCCCCTGTTCGAAATCTGTACTTTGAGGATTTGAAATGTTAATTTCATTGTTTTCAAAACTATTTGTCCATTTACACAAACAGCCAATGTACTTGGTTGTTACACCAAGGTTAGATTTTCTTATTAATAAATTATAAATTATTTAGTAAACGGCCCACATGCAAACTTGGTCATGAAGTGGCCCCCCCCCCCCCCCTCCCTTGAAAGAAATTCTGCATCCTCCTGTGCCCCTTAAAATTAACCCTAGTTACAGAGCTGTACCCTTCCACATTAAATTTGCAGCTTCTCATCAACATTTTCTAATTTTACCCTTTTTGAAGACAAACGCAAGTTTACGTGTACAGGAGTGTTTCAGCCCGAGGATTTTTTTTTTCACTGATAAATTTAAACCAAATTTAAATGTTCTGCTTGACATTAAATAATAGATTTGGACAATAACAAAATCACAATTGCCTGTCACAGTCGAATCGCAGATGCACAAAAACACCATTGTTTTCATGTAAACAAAACAACATAAAAGATGACGACCCTCCTTGGGGGCGTGGCCGGGAAAAGGATATAAATTAATCCGGACACCATCTACACGTTCGTTTATCCACAGTTTTTGACACGGACTGTACGTACCATTCTTTATTGTTGTTTACTGTGGGTATAGCAACGTGCGCAACATGGACGTGGAGCAAAATTTGTAAGTAAACTTCGAACTGTTTTTGTTTTTATTAATCACTTGACTTAGGTGGTTGTCGTTGTTTGTAGTTCATAATAAATCAAGAACTATTAGATCTTTGTTTGTCTGAATTGGTTAATGATTTACCCGGAAAATTTGTTGGTAGAACCTCTGATTCTGAGATGAAAAAATTGCAAATTATTTCTGTGTGTGAACATGGTGAATCAATTACCCTGGAAAACAGAGAGCAAATGGCCATACGATACGAGGCCTCATGGTCATGGAGGCAACACACATGTAGGTAATTGCCTCTATAAAGTCTCAGCCCATAGCTATAGACTATAGTTGCTTTGGTGCCCCTTGAAACAATCCATTTAAAAAAATAATAGTAATCGACACTGACTGAGTCAATGGACCAATATTTTTATAGGGCTTTAATTTAAACGCACAGGCTTGGTTCCAGTACATAATAGGATTCTCTTTATAAATAGAAAACTTCTTTGCCCTCCAAAAGAATATGAACTGAAGCATCAGGCATTCACAGCTTTGGGCAGAATCAAAAACTGACTGAAGTAATTTAATAATAATTTACTTTTATATTTTGAATTGCAGGGTGCAGTCAGTTTGCTGAGTTAAAACAATAATACAAGTGCCGATTAACAATGAAGTTAAAAATGATCATATTCCAAAGAAACCATCTATGATTTGGTGAAGGATAATTTGCTGCTGTTTACAAGTTTGTAATTAATACCCATAAGAAGGAGACTTAATAAATAATCTACAATGCTGGACACAGAATCCGACTTTGGTCTACGATGGCTTTTCCATCCCAACCACTCCGAATTCCTCCCTATAGACGAACAGCTTAAACAGTATAAAGCCCGAGACCTTGCCAAGACTAAGCTGTACGCAACCGCTACTAAACTATGGGGTTTATCACGCAGCCGCAGGAGAGTATTCATCGCACCTCCGATGGGCGAACACCCAGGAAGAGATCTGAACCTCAGACAGTCAAATGTGAAACTTAAACCGATGACAGAAAAGCCCAAAACACCTCCGCCGAAAACCGGCGACTGGGCTCTGAGTGAACTGGAGAAATTAACTCTTCATGAAAAAGAGGTCGAGGAGAAATCTAGCGAATATAAGAGCTGGCTGGGGGAGAGAATGAAATTAAGAAATGGTTTAGAGAGTCTTGGGTTGAGTGAGGAATGGCTGAGAAATAAACCGGATCCCACCCCGATGGAACGAAGGGTGGTTGACAGAATGAAGGAAGAGAGAGTGTGTAAGCTACTTGCTAATAAGGTGAGTAAAAAAGACGTTAGGTCCTCAAACTGTTTTTGTACACCAACATTTTCAAGCATTCATCTTTTATTAAGAATACAAGTTGTTCGAAGTAAGATTGCTTTATAGTATGAACTGAAGTTTTCCCATAATTGGTCCTTCGTACACTTAGTGTGGCACTGTAAGACGAACATTAAACATATCACACACAAAAGGGATAACCAGTTACAAATGTGAATGGTTTTATTATTTATTGTGACTTTCTTGATTAGATTTACTCCAAATCTAACGCCTTCAGCTTTGTCTACTGCTCATTGACTTAATATTTTAATGGTCATATACTGTTTGTAATAATCTCAAGCCAATAACCAACAGCAGCCTGCAAGTTAATATGGTCTTATTTCTGTGTGATTTTCTTCTTTTAACATTTAACAATGCAAAGATTATGGGGTTTTCTGGTGCACTGTGGGCGCTTTTATTTGAGATAGTATCAATTTTTTTTTAACCAAGTGTTTACAGTGGGTATCATATCATTCTGAAGAAAACACACAAACAAACAAAATTATTTCTTTAGAAATATTATTTGCTCTTTATATTCTGTAGAGTTATTGGTCAAACTTTAGGGCACAAGGCTGTTCTTGTGTATCCTTTTGTAGGTTAAAATAAGAGAAAATTTTTGTTTGAAAATTCAAGAATACACTTACTAAGCCCCAATCTTGAAATTTTTGGGATTTCTGTAAGTTTGATTCCAACTTAACAATCAAATGAATATTTTGATCTACAGGTTAGGGAGGAGAGGGCTTTTGGCAGAAAGGTATTTGAAATAATGTCTCATGGTTGATTAATGTGCCTTTCGTTTTGCTAACTGTTTTGGGTGTTGGTTATATTGCTACTCTTTGGACTGTTGTGTTGTTGCTATAATTTCTTTTAATCAGTTCGCTTCTGAGTATAAAACTCCGTCTCATATGTAAACATGTAAACAAATTGTATTTTGACTAAAAAAATTATCCTGTACGTTGAACATGGTTTTAATTCTGAAGCGAACTGGTTATAACTAAAATAACCAATCATTTTTGTGTTTCTTGTTTTTGAAACAATTGTTTAACCGCCCCAACCCCCTCCAACAAAACAAGAATACTTAGTGCTGACTATTTCCATCACCTGTCATTATCAAAAGTTATTTATGAGATTATCATTTAAGTCTTTGGTTTGAATTTTTCAAGAAAAACTGGGGTAGATGGAGATGCTCAGATTGTATTGTGTTGTGTGAACTTAATTCAATTTTGAACTGTTCAAGTTCCAGAAGGTTTTTTTTTAATTGTCAAAACCTGCTTGCTCTTTCTATCAAATTGTATTGTCCATCTATGGTGCTATCCTTCCATTGGTTTTAACTAATTTCATTGTTTTGAGCTAAGGCCTATCCTTAAAATGAAGGAAGCAAGGAAAGAAAACAATAAGGGGTTTGGGTTTGTTTGTTTGTTTGTTTGTTTGTTTGTTTGGTGTGTGCATGTTTTGCAGTCCCGATATGATCTTGCCTTGCTGTTTTTTAATTTTTAATTTCTGTGTTTGATCTTGTTGTGCTACCAGCTTAGTATTCCTTGGTTGTTGTTAATCATTTGCAAAACATAAACCATGCATCCTCGCCATTCTGACTGTAGGCTTTGACATTTTTATGTAAATTATCTTTTACTGAACACTGCTTTTATGTTGTTTTTAAAATGTAATTAAGGAAATTTATTCACTCCATTTCCAAATTACATGTTCAGACTAAACATGGTGCTTTCTTCCCTTAAAGTTTACTCAACTAACCCTAATTACAGTTGAAACTTCAAAGTCTCATTTGTAAATGTTCTAATTGCCCTATTTAAACAGAGAGACCAAGGATCAACAAGCATTACACTAGACGTTCCGTCCACTGAGGTAAAACCAGGTATTAAACGCCCCCCTCCTGAAGCCATGGCAATCATTGCCAAGTACCTCACCGCTAAGAGACAACGCCTCATCGATCTCTTCTCACAAGCAGATAAAGATAAAAACTGGATGCTCACAAGAATTGAGTTCCAACGGAGCATCAAGGAGGTCAGTTTTTACACACAAAGCAAAGGAATTCTTTTTTATAATGGAGCCATGCAGGGATGTCACTACACTGGTCAGCGCCAGACGGGCCTGCCGGCACTCAGAGCTACTGACCAGGACTTTGCCTTGCTAATTTTGTTTTGGAATCTCAAGACCTTCTTATATAAATGTCACTTGTACTACCTAAGTGTGCATTTTGTGTGCAGCACTCCTGATTGTGTCCAAGTTGCATGGACAGTAAAAACTGCCCCATGTGAAAAAGGCCCTAATAATGGAAAACATCATAGCAAATAAGCGTATCAACCTTGGCATAAAGAAAAAACCTCTCGGTTTGAAGTCAACACTTTATACACATTATTGGGTCATGCATATATTTGGTTTGCCACAATTGAAAGAAACTAACATTAACTTTCTTTAACCCTAGTAGCAGTCCTCTGTATTGAGTGTGTCTATGTTATGCCAGGCGATGTAATTTGCAATTTGGCACATTTTTTAAATGGCAATTACAAATCAAAAATGTCTCAAAGATTTTCCAATGAAAGTGCCCTTTGTCAAATAGCAATGGCCTTGCCCTTTCAAGCCTGCATGGAGGCTCTCAGTACAAATATTGCATTTACAGTATTTGTAAAATAAAATAAAAACCAGACAAAACCTTTTTTGGATATTAAACATTTCTGTACCATGTCTTCTAACTCACAGGCTGGAATTCCTATTTCTGATCAGCTTCTCTCTGATCTGATTGAGAGTCTGGACCAGGATTGTAATGAGCTGATTGACTACCGGGAGTTTGTCCGAGGAATGAAAAACTTCAAGATAGATGATCGAGAGAGGAAGAGATTCACTTTGGCTCAACGTAAGGAATTGTTGAGATATTCTTGGTGTCCCCCAAAAGCAGGGGTCGATTTCACAAAAGAACTTTGGACTTGTCCCAACTTTGGACTAGTCCCAACTTTGGACTAGTCCAAGGAGATATTAAAAACTTAAGACTAGACCTAATAAGTAAGTGCGAGTTATGACACTAGTTTTAGCTCCTTGTGAAATCCACCCCTTGATTTCACAAAAGGTTAAGATTGATCTTATAATGTGTTTATTTCTTAATTGCTAATCAAAGTGTAATGTCACAGTACCACTCACTATGGCGTTTCTGACAACTCATCTTAAAAAAGATGAATTTGAGTGCTTTGCGAAATCTAGCCCAGGGCCTTTTTACGTTAACTAATGATGTGTTAAATAACACTTTGCCTTCTCAACAGAGTCATTCTCAAAAACATTGTATTTCATAATGTGTATTTGGCAAAAAACATCAGCATGTTTTTGTTTTCCCCTGAGCAAATCTATACTTTCATTTATGGCCTAAAACCCAAACTCGACTTAACTCGATAAAAAAACAATAACAAGTAGACTTCCGATAATTTGGTTTAATAATGATCATTGGTATTAATTATCTTTGGAAGAAGGTTTCTGTTTTGATTTGATTTCTGTTTTGAAGGATTTAGGACAGAGCTTGTAACTTGTTTTGCTTCAATTGATCTCAATAAGCTATGGCAAACAGCTTACCACCCAAGAACCTACGGTAACAAAATGTTAATGGCATGATGTTTCGACCCTAGCAGAGTCTTTCTCAAAGATTAATAAATCATATCACTGTTGTTAATTTCTTGAACAGAGAAAAGCAAAGACAAACAAGCAGAGGCATCTTCAACTGAGCTACCGACTCTAACAGAGATTCCAGACCAGCGTACTGCCTCCTTAAGATCAGCATCAGCCCGCTCCTCATCACCTTCTCCAACAGACATGACCTCAAGGTCGTCCTCACCGTACCTGCTGCCTCCTCCACCAGTGGACCTGACGGAGAGGAGAGAGCTGGAGCCCGATGATATGATTGAGAAGAGGAAACGAGAGAAACATCAAAGTCATGATGTGGTGAGTTGAGACATCTTAGGCATTTTCCCTGTAAAATGTTGAGAGCAAACCAAGTGCTCCTTTTCAGTATTAAACTGAACCACCACTTCCTTTGAAAGAGGTTAATATACATCACTCTTAATATTTACGCATGAGTACGTCACAATTCTAACCCACACTCTGCTGATCAAAAATACCAGAGCTTGAGTCCCATGTGCTTGACAGTTCAGCTACCACACAATAACGCACAATGACCCAATATGAACGAGCAAAAATCAACCAAAAAACACAATTTTTTCCCCTTTTTTTCACAATAAATAATTAACAATGTACCTATTGAATTTGATGAAATTTTCTCTGTTTGGTTTTATGGTGTTTTTTTGTATAAACCTACAAAATCAAAACAAATTCATTTATCCAAAAAACGTTGATGATGTGCTTTTATTTTAACTTGCAGCAGAGAAAGAGGAAAGGCAAGGGAGCTGGTAAAGTGCGCACCGGTAACACGGCCATTGACAGTCACAGCAAACGCTCAACCCTCAGTGGAGACACGGCAGCGGGGATCAATAAATACAGAGAGGATCGCCTCAAAGAATACCATGATATCTGTCAACTGTGTGAGAAACAGGGACTAGATCTCACGCCCAAACTTCTAGAAAGAGGTATGGAAAGTTTTACTGTAAAAGGTTGGAAGTGATAATTTTTTTATTACAGTTGTTATGTGGGGTTTGTGGCAACACCAGAAAGACAATCAGAGCATACTGATGGTAAACTTTGCGCTGCCAACCACCTGTTCTATTCGGAACCAACAACACTACTCAAAAGAGCTTTACACATGGTGTTACAGCAAATTACTGCAAACCTCACCTTAATTATACGTCCACCATGCAAAGTTTCAAATCCTACTTCACAGTAGTAAAAATTGGGTATGTACAAAAACAAAAAACCTCAAAACAAACATTTGCATATTGGCTAAATTGTTTAGAAAGCAAATCATTTTTGCTGGGTTTTTTTTCGTTCTTTTTCTTTTCTTACATCTGGGTGTATTTTACATTTTTAGTATACCTTAGTACTGATGACGTCAAAGTTTGTTTTCCACTCTGTAAAAGAATTGGAAACCATTGTGTCTGGGCTCGTGCTTGAAATTTTACGCAAAGTCTAGCACTAAAGCAATTGAGTAAACAAGTCAAGATGTCATCAGTACAGGGGTCCATAGTAGTTGATAATTATGATATTGTTGTTTTAATTATCAAGTTAGTGCCTTACGCCCGATTGGCACAAATTTGATATAATCTGAAAAGGTAACTCAAAGTTTGTTGAAACTTCTTTTTTAAAGATACTTTTCATGCGTTGATTAATTAATACTTAAACAATATGATGAATACAGTATTTTGGGAATTTAATAGATTATATTTTTGCATCGGGGATAAAGAATATAGTTTGCTGATTTACCCTTACTTACACTGATGTGTAAAGCGTTAAAACAAAATTATATTTTTGAAATGTACAAACAAATATTTTTCCATTTACAGCGTTACTTCACCCTGGCGACAAGCCCGTCAGCCGAATCAGAACACACATCCGCCAACCTGGCACCTACACCCTCTCTGAGCACTTTGCCGACCCTCCAGTACCCCGCGAGCCTCCACCCAAGTACCACGATCCAGACAAGGTTGTGATGAGTCGGAGCGGAGAGTTAATGATGGAGGCCAAGCATGCCTACCCAACGAGACACGACGTGAAAGCCGAGGCAGAGATGATGAGTCTATCTAGTGGCAAGGCCTTCGTGAGTCGGAAAGTAGACTGCTGGATGACGTTTGAGGAGTATGATAAACTCACAATGTAAGTACACTTACAGTCTGATGTTTTACTGTGGTCTAGTGGTTGGACTGCAGGACTTGCATTTACAACGTTGTGGGTTTTAATCCCCAAGCGATTTGCTGATTTCACTATGAACTAAAATACATATGGTCGACTAGTTACTGAATCACAATTTTTTTTGATTTTGCATTTCAAGTTAAAGACGATAAACCAATGTTAGTAGTTAGTATGACAGAGATTGTCTGTGCCAGCTTGGCGTTTATATACCTTGAGGGAGTCTGCCGAGTTCATCTAAACAAAAACCAAAAGAGACCAAAGATTAAATTTCTCTGCTAAGCAAAAATTGAGTGGGGCACCAGTCTCCAAATTGGCTGATAACTGTCTCAGTTCCACAATACCTTTTTTTTGCTTAGCAAGTTTGTTTGTGCTTACAGGCTTTATGATTGGGCGCAGTCTAGTTTCCCTCCTGGCCTCAGTTTGGGTTACATTGAATCGATTGGACGGAAAACAAATGTGGCTGCTTTGTTTGTAACTTGATTTTTTCTGTTTTTTTCCCTTCAAAGGCACCTTGCTAAGCGCTATGTCACCTTAGACGGGTTCGGTGTAGATCCCAACGCATTCTGGCCCGGCCACCTATTGGACAAGATCCGTCTGTGCGTAACCGATGAAGACAAGCCGCAGACAGACAGCATCTTCACATCAACGAGGACAACAAGACGTAGAGCGTACCCGGAATATAACAACCATCTTAAATGGTGGCCGATTAGTGATCAAGGATACATGATGCCAGCCGATTATGAACAGAGGAAAGTCTATACCATTGATAAGAGGTAGATTCTTCAAGGGTCTTTTTTCATCTTCTTTAATTCAGTGATCTTTAACACAGCCGACGTCATACAGCATCTTTACACAAAAATATCCACAGAAGTGTTATTAGCAGATGCTTTTAAGGCAGTGGACACTATTGGTAATTACTCAAAATAATTATTCGCATAAAACCCAACTTGGTAATGAGTAATGGGGACAGATTGATAATATAACACATTCTGAGAAACGGCTCCCTCTGAAGTGAGGTAATTTTCGAGCAAGAAGTAATTTTACACAAATTTGATTTCGAGACCTCAGATTTAGAATTTGAGGTCTCATGAAGCATCTGAAAGCACACAACTTCGTGTGACACTGGTGTTTTTTCTTTCATAGTTATTTCGCAATTCCGACGACCAATCAAACTCAAATTTTCACAGGTTAGGGACTTTGCGCATATGTTGAGATACACAAAGTGAGAAGACTGGTCTTTGACAATTACCAATAGTGTTCAGTGTTTTTATTCAGTGATCTTCAACGCACCACATGTCATAGAGCATCTTTACACAAAATTATCCTCAGAAATGTTATTAGCAGATGCTTTAAAAAAAAGGGACAAAGTTTCTTTGGTTACTTAGTAGGTAACCTTTTTTCTTGTAAGCACAATATTGTTTAGTGCTTGGGTGCAGTAGAGAACAATTTGAATGAAAGATTCCCCCTCGATCAAAATGTGTGGTGATCAACTCTGTGCTTGACTGTACAATGACTGCTGCCAAGTTTGGTACAACTAAATTTAGGTTTTGAAAAATCCTTGAATGTGATAAAATGAATGAGGAAAAAGGAGAATTGTAAAGACATATGCACAATACAGTGAAGCAGTTTTGATGAAAAAATTCAAGTTTGTTCACTTATTTATAAAAAAAAATACCATATTATTCCCTAAAGCATGTCAAGTACTGTGATTTATGTTTCTGTGTTTTGATGAACATATATTTTTATAACGTTATGCACTGTAATATTTGGTGTCTGATTGAGGAAAAAAGTCTCTCTGCCGAGTTGTGGCGCTTCTTGAAAGAACCAATCATTTCAGTTTGCCTTAATTATAATTATTTATTTGAAAACTTGCTAGTAATGAAGTCAAGCGTTCCTGAAGATACAACGTACTTTCATAGCGCAGATGATGAAGAAATGATCTGTTAGATGTACTGAGGAAAATTCCACCATGCAACCTTTATGCACCGACAATTTTGTCTTCCATAAACAATACCATCCCAATAAAAACAAATCTCAAAATCATTTAAGTTTTCCAAAGTAATTTTAATAACATGTAATATGAAAAGCCATTTGACACAAAAATAAAGAAAATGAACGATGAATAAAACATTCCAGTTTGTAAAGGATTTGTCAGTTTCCTGGTTTTCTTTTGACTTGTAATACACCTTTTGAGAATAGGATAAATATTGAAGAATTGATTTTAGGTGGTTAAAAAAACTCTATGATTAAGGTACATGTTGCCTTGGATCGGACGAGTTGGTTTTTGAAAAGGGTGGTTAGAAAGATATTTTAGAAATAGAATGTAATGACCCACACAAGTATCACTCGAAATTGCATGGTTTTCCTTTATGTCACGAACTAACAGTCGGCCATTTTATGCTGAGGGTGTTACTTCGCGACATATAAGGAAAACTGTGCAATTTCAAGTGATACTTGTGTGGGTCATTATATTCTACTTTTAAAATATCTTTCTAATGATGTTCCTTTAATGTTTCTGTGGTCAATTATGACAGCTTTTTACTTTAAATCAGTAAGTAACTGGAGTTAAATTTTCTGATACATTTCACTTAAAGTCAATTTGCAATGTACAGTACAGTATAAAGTTCAGAGTTTTGCCATAATAAGTTAAATTTTTTCAAACCAGTTTTTTCAAAACTAAGAACACAACTTCTGAGCTCCAGATCATTCTGGCTTTCTCTTCTTTTCCTTTTCCCGCGCTTTGCATCGCCTTTATAAATGTCCCGTTCATTATTAACAAACAAACATTTTCCAACTTCAGGCCCATTTACATAGAATGACCACTTACATGTATTAGAATGATAAAACAAGTTTCCTGCACGTTACTTAAACTTTTCTGACATGGGTAGCGATTAAAGCACCTTTAAAACAAACTCAATTTGCAAGAACTTTAAGGAAGATTGTTTTTTTTAAATTAAAACAAAATTTGTCAAGTCTTTGAAACAACTAATTTATTGATTATTCTAAGTGGTTAGAACAGAGAAACTGTATGATATTTTGCAACACTGCATAAACACATTACAAAGAAAACCCGCAGAGAAAATGTAAGTCGAATGTTAGCTCGGATCTTTACTCTTCTCCTTCTTATCCTTGCCATCCGTTGCTCGCTCCTCGGTTGCCCTCGCAGCATCTCTTGCCTTCTTCCTGCTTCTCTTAGATCGCTCACCCGGCCGATGTTCCCCAGCACTCCCTCCTGTCTTCCCTCCACCAGCTCCATTCTGCTCTGCTTTGCCTTGCCCTGCTCCTTTGTCTTTCTCCTCCAGTCTGGAAGTGTCGCTTTCTTTTCCGTCCTTCAGAGCTGGTTTGGACTCCAGTTGGAGATCCGTTTGCTCGTTGCTCTTATCTTCCTCTTTCTCTCCACCTTTTAGTCCGGTTCTCCTCTGAAAAATTAACAAAGATGAGTTAAAGGTGAGGGGATACAAGACTTCAATTAGTCTGCTTGTTTTCATGCCAATGATTATTAATATACCCTTCTACTACAATGTCACAGCCCCGGTTTTAGCCAACCAAGGTTAGAAAACTATGGGAAGCCATAAAAGCAAAGCATAAACAGATTTGTAATATTAGTGTTGAATTTTTGGAAACAAAGCAACCAATCATGTGAGGAATTTTTGTTAATTGAAAGTTTGAGAAACAACCACATTATCATGATTGAATGTTTGGCTAACATTCGGCCGTCCATGACAACTAGGAGTACACAACACCTGGGCCCAATTTCATGGCTCTGCTTACCAACGAATTCTGTGCTTACGATCATGATTCCCTGCTTACGTGCAAGCGCCGAATTTCTGCGCTAGCCTTGTAAGCGTAGAATGCCTAGTAACACGGAGAACGCACGCGCACAAGCCAAAATTCGCCGCTAACTCGTGAAATACGCTTGCTGTAAGCACAGAATTCCCTGCTTCCGTAAGCGCCGATTCTGTGCTTACGGTAAACAGAGCCATGAAATTGGACCCTGCTGTTAAAAACGTATTTAACGCACAAATATGATAATCTCCAAAATTAAAGTTTGCATAAATAATAGTACACAGCTCTTACAGAGCACTACACTACACATGATGGATATCTCAAAGGGCTCACGGTTTTAACAACAGTTAAAAAGAGCTATGTTATGAATTATAAGATCCATACAACTTGTGAGGGTTTAATAACAATAACAGATTAGATTTATATTGTGTCCCTTACAACCAAATGATCAAAAGATCACAACATGCTTTAAAATGCACAGAATGGAGGTACAATAAAAAGAAAGAGGACACAGACAAAAATGATTCAATATGCAGACACTGACAACAGAAACAAATCAGGATGGCAGCTTCAAAACATCGCCCTCAAGACAAAGTGAGGTCTCCCAATCTAACTATGGCAACAACACCAGGGCCAGCCCCTTCTCATACGGACGAATGTATCGGGTTATATGAATTACACAACATACAGGACTTGTAGCTTGATGTCCCATCCAAAGGACGAAGCATTCATCGTTGAGCGTCTTGTTATAAAAATGACACAATTTTTAAAACCACTGCCCAATTTCATGAAGCCTTTATAAGCATAACAACTTTTAAAGCACAGGAAAAAAAATGTTTTACCAGAAACTGGTTAACAGCAAAATTTACATTGCTGCAACTGGTGCCCCACTCATTTGTTTTTTGCTTAACAAAGAAAATTGCTTATCGGCATTTTCAGCTTAGCAGCTTTATGAAATCGGCAACCCAGACCAACACTCTAACATGATTACCAGCCAAAATTCCATAATGTTTACATTGTTGCAACTGGTGCCCCACTAGTTTTTGGCTGAGCAAAAACATTTGCAAAGCAGTAAATTCAGCTTAGCAAATTGGGCCAGGTACCCGGACCCACACTCTAACATGTCTAGACTACTTGGCCGAGACACTCTAATGAGCAAAGTAAGTACATACCTGCACTCCTTGAACATGACTTAGATCTCTCTTCATGGCATAAGCATCCTCACCATCAGCGTAGTACTTCGGCTCAATCTCACTGATTCTGTCATTAAAAATAATAATAATATAAATAATAATATAAATAACAATTCATTGATTAATATTGTGCCCATTCCATAAAATGTACACAAGCGCATAACACAATAATTAGACAATAGTTAAAAAGCTAATGACTGGTAAAAAGCAAGGAAATACCACAAAAGAAAATTTAAAAAATAAATAAAAATAATCATCATAATTTGGTCACTGTTATTAATTTTGTTAATAAACACTTTAATAAAACACTCCTGACACTCCTGGGGTGACAGGTCTTTTTCTTCAGCTGCACCACGCATCAAACTCTCCAACATTTAATCTAAGATCTTGTTTCTGTCTTGTGCCACAAGCCTGTGGTAGATCATAGAATGCCACCATCAGGCATAAAATAATTACAGAAACAAGTACTGAAATACTGCTAAATATTAACCCCCAATCAGCTGGTTTTTAGGTAAATGAATTAAAATCTCAACTAAATCTACTTACGAGAATTTCAGAGTGTGTTGATACAGCTGAAGGGCGGCTCGGTTGCTAAAAAAACAAGGAAAAAATAAATAAACACAATTTGAATGAAGTTTCTAAAACAAACAAATGGCAGGCAGTCTCATAAATTTGTCTCATTGAAAATTGAAAAGAATAAATTTAAATGATTATAGAGGTGTACCTGGTTTACGTGTAATAGAAACCACTGATTCACAAATATATAAAAAGCACTATACAATCTATGTTTCAAAACCACTCATTAAAATATAACAATAATAACAGTGGCCTCTTATAGAGCGCTCAGGTCCATCAGGCATGACGCTCATGGCGCTGAACAAGCAAGATTTATACAAATACAAAAGAAAGTACAGCATATCTGTACAACATTGACACACATACATGTAATGACTAGCTAGGTAGAGATGCAGGGTATTCAGTTTAATGAAACAGAATTACGAAGTGAACAGATGAGTTTTGAGTAGTTGTTTGAAAGAGCTAGTGGATGAAGCTTGGCGAAGAAGAAGAGGAAGATTGTTCAAGAGAGATGGGCCTACGTGGGAAAAGCTGTGGTCACCCCAAGATATGCTGGAAACAACTCAGCCTCATGTATACAGGCAATGACTGAAGGCCAAGTCACACTGCAGCGATAACGAAAATGATAGTGATCATGACGCAATGAGAACGCATTCTATTGGTTGAATAGCTCCACGCAGAATACACCCATGCTTATTCAACCAATCGAGGCATGCATTTTTATCGCTCTCGACTTTGTTCTCGTTATCGGGACCTGTGTGACCGGGCCTTATCCCTTCAAATTGTTTTACTTGGTGACATTTTCATTTGGAAACCATTCTACTGCACAGATTGTTTAGGTGGCACAATTCTCTTCATGGTTTCTTACCTCATTCTAACATGAAGAGACACATATTTAGCATTGAAGCATTCTACCATGGCTCGAGATGCTTGGTCCATCAGCTTCTGAGCAAGTCCAAGACGGCGATGGGATCGCTTCACAGCCTAAGTATGGAATCAATTTTGTGGCATTTTGTTTAGTTTGGTTTACATGTATGATCTTTATTGTACAAACATCATAATACATTGTGGTGTGAAAGGGAAACCCCGAACAGGCACGCAGGCCAACCAAATGGAGACCGACAGAGACAACAGCAAAAATGCAAAAAAAACATCTGTAGAAAACACTGAAGTATTAGGCTATAATTAAATAAGTTAACCTTTTATCAAGCATACCGTGGAGGCGCCCTGCATATTACCCCGCATACCGCCCGCACGCACCCACGCAGTTTGACATGGTGTACTTTGAGTTATAAACATGCGATTAAAATGCAGCAAACAGCCGTAATCTAGAAATAGCACATGGTCCACATAAGAAAACGTAAGGTTCAAGGTTGAAAGTCATGTCACACTCAAACAATACATGTGCAAGTAGGTGCCTTCAAAAGGGATGTACCATGTACCACAAGCGCAGTAATGGCAGTCTCCAGCTTGTTTCTCGACTAACTTTCTGGTGTTTTTACACACGGAATACCGTGATTTGAAAGAATTTTCCCAAAAGGTTTTAGGTACAGAAGTTTATCTGTGGGTGATAGAGCCATTCATTTTCATTTCTAAAGGTATGTTGTGTTTATTTTCAACCACTTTTTGTAGCTTTGTTTTCCTGTCAGACGATGAGAAAAGTTGAGAAAACTGTGCACAACTTTTCATGCAAACAAACCTTCACTTCACACGCAAACAATGTTTTCAAAATTGTATTGATCTCTCTTATCTTTCCAACCTGAAAGCTTGAATTTGGTGAGTCAAACAAAATTGTGAAAATCATTCAAAAGATAATTTCTTCCACTACAAAAAAACTCAACTTGTAACACAAGAAAATAATCACAGACACACCGATAGTTATCAAATGATTTCTGGATACGGCCGGAAATCGATTGAATTTTAATGGCGCAGTGAGGAGTGTATGGTGCTGTGCTTAATATTGCGTGTGTTCTAGGGTTAATTATGATGTTGCCATTTAATTCATGCCCACTGGTTGATTTACTTACCAAGGATGTGATGTGGCCATGAGGCAGTTCATCTGGATCTTCCTCCCTGAAGAATTCATAAAACAAAAAATAACTCAACATTTATAACGGTAAATAAGTGAAGAAAATCATTCTTAAATTTAAGAATCTGTAAGAAATTAGACCATGATTTAAACAAAATTAAAAAAATCGTTGAAATCCAAGTTTTAGTCTGTATGACTTACATCTTTGCGAGGACGTATCCAACAATCTTGCCATTCTCGTCTTCAGCTACATAAGAGAGTTGAGGCCAAGAGAGACCATGATAGAAGTAATACTTCATCTGATAATTCTCCGGTAGACAAAGAAGATTGCAGTGCTGCATATTCAGCAGGTCCTCTGGCTGCAAATATCAATGTCCTCAATCAATTATTTATGCAGATACTTTCTCAAAGTAACAAAGTGAAAGCTTTAAAAACAAAGCAATTGGCAAATTGTACAAACATTTTGTGCCTTGATGAAAAAATTGACCATCAGTGAGTCAGATCATAACAATCAAGTGGGTACCGAATTAAGTTGAAAGTTTATTCTCTGAATCGGGCTAGAGATCAGGGTTTTTAGCCAGGAGTTTGTAAAAGGGTGTGTCAACATTTACTGGCAATTTAAAAACTGGTAGTGGTCATTTCCCCATTTGAATATTATATTCAGTGAACTTGTCTTGTTGCGAGACACTGGAGGTCTTAGTTTCAGTTTCTTTACTTCAAAATGATTGTAAGGGAAGAAGAATACAAAAACAAATTTGTCCGGTAAAATATAATTTATAAACTTTTGTAAATTATGATCTTTATTATAGGTAAAACCGGTACAATTTTGTTTGTACTGACATTCAACAATCAATGATTCGTTCTTCTAAAATCTATGCAGTTGATATTTTACCGACAAAAAAGTTTAACATTCTGAAAGGAATTTAAACGTCAATTTTGCTGTTAAGTAACTGGGGCACTGTATTTATTTTTTTGAAATTTGCAGTTATTTATTGGTTGTACTACCAATAGGCCTACATTGTTTCTAGAAGTAGAAGTACTGTACTACCGATAATGACAAATGTAGAAAAAAAAGGAGTACAGCGCCTCAGTTTGGGGTTTAAGTTTAAGGATACAAAATTTACTGTTTAAACTTGAGTATTTGGCAATTTCAGACTCTATTTCCCTCCCTCAGCTCAGCTTAGAGCCACAAATGAAACATGTTAGTACTATCCTACTTGTTCCACTATCGTCTGATGATAGCGGAACGAACCTCTTTCATAGGGGAAAACGTAGATAGGAGTACTATCCTTTCCAGGTAAATAGGTAAAATATCAATGATAATCTTTTTTTTTTTAAGAAAACAAAAATACAAATTGAAATGGAATTGGAAAGGACATAAGGCCTATTCATTTAAATAAAAATATTAACTAATATTTGTTTATGATTTTTGTTTTATTAGTAGTTGTTAGTGCCACAGTTGTGTCGCCAACAGAGTCAAAATCAGAATCCGATTTTTGACGTCAAGTTTTTGATGCCAGTCTGCAGAGGTCGAAATTGGGGCGAAGTGTGATTTAGACAAATTTTCACCATATTTGGCATCCTGTCCGGAAACTAGGCAAGTAAAATATTATGTAGTTTTCATTTTCCTGGGCGTCTATATCGCATCGGTATGGATGATAAGAACATACATGGTTTATATTTCCTATATTTCAATAAATTAATGTTTTACAACCAATATCTATTCCAATATTTACCCGAGCACATCTGACGTTCATCTTGCTTTTGTTTCGTTAATAGCGAAGAAAGTAAACGTTCTAAAATTCCTCAATAACGGAGCCCCGCATGTCCAATTTTGTCGACAAGGCGTGAGAGAAAGCGCCCTCTCTCGATATGACAAACAACAATTGCAACCTTCTCGGCACTCTGCCGGTTTTCGGCACGGTTAGCCGTGTTTCCTTCCTTCATGGCCCTACAAATTACTAGAAAAGTATTAAGCCAGCAGGTTTTGTGAGCATAACTCTCACGTCAGATAAATGTTGTATACATGTTTTTGGGGTCTTCTTTTGTCTGCGTGTGAGCAAATGGGCCATGGTGCAGTGCAGAGTTTAATTTTATCAAAATATCAAAATTATATCACAAGTTTTGCAAGTTTTGGAATAATATCTGCCATAATTATTGTGAGCTGGAACTTTGTACACGCGGTGCTACTTTTTTGTAAACAAAATAAAACTACTGTGGACAACCGATGAAAATTTCGTTGGATATTTATTTTTACTATGCCTCTTTCGTTTCCTGCTCTACTTGTCACTATGCTTCAAGTACAATACTCAGTGCAATTAGTCAATTTAATAAGCAAGGCTGCACAATGCACTGTATGGAATACATTGATGTTTAGCTATAAAGTAGGATGATCTTTGCACTGAATTTGAACATTCAAACAGTATGCACCAGAAACAAAGAAATTAGTTACTATATGAACACTTTGCCAACATTGGGCTCATAGTAATAATAGTGGTAGTAGAGCGCCGGTACATCCATTCCGGACGTCGTAGTTTCAAGTCCCGTGTTTTGTTCAACTCAAATTATTGAACTTAAGAAATATAGTACATGTATTAGGCCCTAAGGTTTGGACAGTTTGAACATATTGTTTCAGCCATGATCAAGACAGCATGACGCAAACTGTAGGGAGCCACTTATGATTTCTTTGCTCAATACTAAAGGAGGAGCAATGTCGCCCTCTAGTTTGGCTCCTCGTCGTCCGATAAACCCAAGTTATTCATCCATGCTTCAGGGCAGCTAGGTCGACGAGGCCCATCATCATTCTTTAGAGACCAACACGTCATGTGTAACCGCTCCACTCTCTTTTTCCTCACCAACCACTCATGTCTTCCGAATGGACGAAGTTTCCTCAAATTAATAGCGCGTCGTTTCTCGGTCGGACTCACTGGTGGTGTGGTGGGCAAATCTTGGACTTGGTCATCAGGAGGCTGCCAGACCCGGTCGGTCATCTTAAAATTCACAGCACCGACAGGCGGCATGTCAGTGTCATTTTCACCTTGCAGTAGTTCCTCGTCTGTTGATAAAGAGCTACTGCTCTGCGCCATTTTGTCAAAAGACTGCATCTCAACATTCGGAGATGACTTTTTCGAGTTTGAAGTCGTAGCTTGAAAGAAAGAGTCCGAGTTGAATTTCTTTGTACTCCTGCGGTTGAGTACTCCTACACTAGCAGCACAACCCATATCTTCAACCGAGAAGAGCAGAGCTGTGTTTGGCAGAAGACACAAGCAGATGGCTCACTCTGACTGCAAGTTTCCATTAGCTCACTGCACTAGATTCGGGCTAGCTGTCTATGTCTTTCTACTCTCCAACGAAGCCTAAAAGGCCGCGGTTTACTCGCCGTGACTGCGTGAACGCACCCGACAATTCGAACGTTCATACTTCATCGAAACAAAAAATAGATACGCATTTAAGTTTGCGTTCGCGCGTGGAAACGCACGCGTCAATTTTTGTCATTTCGTCCGGTGCGAGGGTCTTTTCATAAATAAATTGCCTTGAGTCCAAATTCATAGAGCTGCTAAGCACACATACTTGCTTAGCATGATTTTTTTTTACCTGGATTACCAACCAAACTTCGACGTTTTTTTTTTCAGGATAAGCAAACAACAGACGAGTAGGCCTACCAGTAACAAGCAATGTGCAACAAATGGAAATTTGGATGGTAATCCTGTTGTTGTTTTTTTTTTATCAAGGAGGAAATATCATGGTAAGCAATTTGTTGAGCTTAGCAGCTCTGGAAACTTGGCCTACGAAAATAGCTTGCTTATTTTACATGCTACATGCCAAAATTCTATTCCGTATACATTGCTTGTGACTGGAGTCTTGGCCGGTAATCTGATTTTACTGAGCAAAAATTGTTTTGTGTCAGTCATCTCATGGTCCAGAGTCACCTCAGTCCGAAGTCAACCTGGTCCGAAGTCAACTCGCACCAAACAAATTTAAACAAAGTGTGGTTGACGGGGAAGTGGTGGGACCAACAGTAACTATTTAAACGGACATTTAAAGCATGACTTAGGTAAACTAAAGTGAAACAAAATGGTAGACAATGAACTTGACAGTTGCACAGTATTTTTTTTTTCCTTTGCTGTTTGAGTAAGACAGCTTTTATTTGTTCTCGAAAATAACACATTTCAAGAAAATAAATGTTTGGTTGAAAAATATCACAAAGCTCAAGTAAACTTACACTTTATAATAAATTATATAAAATAAAGTGAAACTTATAAAAGCAATACCTAATTGAGAAAAGTCAATCGATTAAATAGCACAAATCCAAAGCCATGTAGACTTTCCTTGTGATTCACAAAATTTATAGTTTAAAAGCACAACAGTGACTTTGAGTATTTAGACACTGTCAAATCATTTTTGTAAACAACGTTTACATTGAAACTCTCGAAGTGCAAAAAGAACACTCAAACCTTCAGTTCCAACGACAAATGTTTTGACTACTAGAGGTCATTGGTTTAACTCCAACTTAAAGGAACACGTTGCCTTGGATCGGTCGAGTTGGTCTTTGAAAAGCGTTTGTAACCGTTTTTTATAAAATGCATATGGGTAGAAAGATGTTGTAAAAGTAGAATACAATGATCCACACAAACATGCCTCGAAATTGCGTGGTTTTCCTTTTACCTTGTCGACTAACACGTCGGCCATTTATGGGGGTCAAAATTTTGACTCCCATAAATGGCCGACCATGTTAGTTCGCACAGTAGAAGGAAAACCACGCAATTTCGAGGCAAACTTGTGTGGATCATTGTATTCTACTTTTAAAACATCTTTCCAACCATATGCATTTTATAAAAAACGGTTACAAACGCTTTTGTTTTGACCAACTCGTCCGATCCAAGGCAACGTGTTCCTTTAAATATAATTGTCCAATGTTCAAACCCAAGTTGACGATTAAAATAAATGTTGCTTACTTGGCCTATGATACGACATAGCATATTTTTAAAAAAAATTACAGAACATTAACTAAACAAAATGTAGTTTTAAACTTTTTCATGTGTTCAATTAATGGTTTAATCTTAACAAAAATTCTCAAATTACACAAAAATACTGCAGATAATACAAAATTTAAACAGGTATCAACATTACATCAACAAAATTTAAAAAGGGAATTTCTTGTAACGTAGAGAAAATGCATGTTGTATATAATGGTTCCTAACTATTGTTTTACAGTGTGCTGATTGAATAGTTTGGGGAGGGCTGTGGCTGAGGTGTTAATAGTCAAATTATTGTTCATGGTATTTGGGACAGTTTAAGTGCTAGGATTAAGTTACAGCATGAAGTTTTAGTTTGGTTTTATGGTGAGTAGGTTTACTAGGCTTTGTTTCACAGAACACTAATATTCATCTTGAAAGATGAGTTTTCATTGTTACTGATTTATATTGTGACATCGAACTTTGTTAAGTGGGTTGGAATACCACCTCTGATATGCCTGTGTTTTTTAACAGACCTCGTGAAAGTATTGGGCCCAGGTCACATGTACAATTTGTGACTGGTATCCTGCTAATTTCGGCTCAGCAGAAAATTGTTTCAGCAAGGTTTTCTGCTTAAAAAGCTCTATGAAATTGGGCCCAGCCGCCGATTTCACAAAACTCTTTCTAACTTAAGACTAATCTTAGGACTTGGGACGAGTCCAACCCATGCACTGTAGCATGCAGACCTTAATATTAATCCTAAGTTCTCGAGATAAGACGAGTCCTAACTCTTTGTGAAATCGACGGCTGGGCTTGTTTCAGTTGGGAATCATCAAGCTAGACTTAAGTTACAAATTACATGTCTACACATGTAGCGTCAACCAAACATGATATTCTATCTATGCAAAAAAGTAGGAATTTGTTTGTGCACAAAGGGCACATGATGCAGGGTTAGGTACACTTTTGAGCCCAGCTATTAATTACAGCTTTTTGTTCTGATTTTTATAGCGTGAAACAAAATTGAAGCCGGACTATTTGTGGGGAGAATATATCATGCCTGGTCAACATCACTAAATGTTACTTGAACAGGGGCCGATTTCACAAAGAGCTAAAAAGATTGATCTTAACTGCAAATCAAAGTTGCTAGGTAAAGTGTAATGTCACAACATAAATCACTATGGCAATACTGACAATAATGTTCTGCGATGAATGTTATTGCTTTGTGAAATCGACCCCAGTTGAACTTGCGCAGAGAAGAGTCATTTTGCAAGACTTTATATAGTTCTTCGACGGGTAGCACACAGTCCAAAAAGTGTTACTTTGCCTCAACACCCCTCCATCACATCAACAGTTAAACTTGCAGGGAAGAGTCACGCTAGGTTTAACAGTCCTTCGATCGGCTGGTGGTCTACAGACCAAAACGTGTTGACCCTCTATCCCTACATCACTTGAATGTTTGTAGTGGACAGTCACTTGACAAGACTTCAGCTGGTGGTTACAGACCAAAAATGGTTAATTAGCCTATTGGCCAGTGTGACCACTTGAGGGTTGAGTGGTTCAACTTGTAGAGGAGAGTCTTCTGGCAAGACTTTACACAGTCCTTCAGCAAGTTATGGCACAAAGTCCAAAAAGCATAGGTTATACCCTATCCCTACCTCCTCTGAATGGTTGATTGTAGCACAAAGTCTTCTGGGTGGTTTTGACAGTCCATCAGCAAGTGGCACAGTCCAAAAAGCGACGATTAGCCTATCCCTACATCGCTTGAATGGTTGAATTTGTATAGCGGAGAGTCGACTGGCAAACCCATGTATGACACAGTCTTTCTTCAGCTGGTTGTAAAATCTGCAGAAGAAAATCAACAGTTTTCAATGTTTACTTTTGATAAACTATTTTAATACAAGTATCATTGTTCTGATGAGTAGTTCAGTCTGAATGCTATATCAGCAGGTGAAGTTTGCTGTAACACGATGAATGTGTAAAATCTCTTTTGAGTAGTACATTCCGAGAAGAACCGTTGGTTGCCGGGTCAACGACTGATCAGTACGCTCTGACCGTCATCAGGAGGATGAATACGATCCAAATTTGTTAGAGCTGCTTAGCACAAAAATTTGCTTAGCATGACACTCCTGCCTTGATAAAAACAGGATTATCAACAAAATTTCTACGTGATTTTCAGGATGAGCAAATGTCAGCTGAATACCAGTTACAAGCAATTTGCAACAAATGGAAATTTTGTTAGTAATGCTGTTTTTATCGAGGAAGAAATGTCATGCTAAGCAAGTTTTTGTGCTTAGCAGCTCTATGAAATCAGGCCCAAAATATAATCTAATCAGTAATGATGAAGGCACTTGGAGCATACTGATCAAAAGAGATTTAAACATAGTGCTAATGCAAACTTTACCTGGATGATTATACTTGCAACAAGCAAAGCTTTTACTCCTACAAGATTCTTCTTATGATACGCTTTCAAAGTTTTTTGTTGTGCTTTTTGTTAAATCATTTCTAACAAGCTTGACCTCTTTTAAAGATAGTGGACACTATTGGTAAATGTCAAAGACCAGTCTTCTCACTTGGTGTGTCTCAACATATGAATGAAATAACAAACCTGTGAAAATTTGAGCTCAATTGGTCGTCAAAGTTGCGAGATTATAATGAAAGTAAAAAACACCCATATGACATGAAGTTGTGTGCTTTCAGATGCTTGATTTCGAGACCTCAAGTTCTAAACTTGAGGTCTCGAACAAAATTGTGGAAAATGACTTCTTTCTCGAAAACTACGTCACTTCAGAGGGAGCCGTTTCACTCAATGTTTATACTATCAACCTCTCCCCGTTACTCGTTACCAAATGAGGTTTTATGCCGATAATTATTTTGAGTAATTACCAATAGTGTCCACTGCCTTTAAAGGAAATGGACACTATTGGCATAAAAACTAACTTAGTAACTAGTAATGGGGAGAGGTTGGTAGAATAAAACATTGTGAGAAACAGCTCCCTCTGAAGTGACATAGGTTTTCGAGAAAGAAGTAATTTTCCACCGAATTTGATTTCGAGACCTCAGAATAAGATTTTGAGGTCTCGAAATCAAGCATCTGAAAGCACACCACTTCCTGACACAAGGGCGTTTTTTTTTCTCAATCACCTTGACGTCCATTTGCGCTTAAATTTTCACAGGTTTGCTATTTTCTTGTATATGTTGATATACACCAAGTGAGAAGACTGGTCTTTGACAATTACCAACATTGTCCAGTGTCTTTAATGAAGCTTTCCACCAGTTAGTTGAATGGGATTTGAATCAATGACTTAAAACATTCAAAGATGCCAAGTCTGAAACCATAACTCTTTTGCTGAATTCGCGGGATAAACCTTCAAAGAAAATTTTCATAATATTTATTTTCAAACTTACAAAGATGTTGTTGGCGACTCTTTTCAGCTGTCCAAAAAGCATTTGATAGCCTCAACATCCATACGTCACTTGAAGGGTTGAATTTGTAGTGAAGAGTCATCTAACTAGAGTAGACACATCCTTCTTCAGCTGATGGTACACAGTCCAAAAAAGATTAGCCTCAAGATTAGGTTAATATCATCTCCAAATGTCATCATCTCAATCTGAGGTAAAAAAAATTCACCATTTTCAAAGATAAATTGTGCTAATTTCTTTCAATACACGTTTCAGTTGTTCTGAAGTTGTTCTGACGAGTGTTATTAAGTCTGAATGTGACCACATGCATGAACACTCTCAGCCAGCTCCAGATCAGTTCTTCAATCCATTGAACCTGAACAGAATCATACAGTATCACAGCATTCTAGGGTTTTCTTTCGGATTGCAATAGTTTTTTGGTTTGGGTAAATCTTAGGTGAAAATTTGACCTCCTTTTTTTCCCACCAGTTGGTTTTACAGTGAATTTATTCAACTAAAGGCTTGGAATGATTGTATTCTTTCAAAGCAACATTTTGGAATTTTATGAGTACGTTGCTTTTTTTTTTACCACTCCATTTCTGTTTGATGAACCTTCCTCTTTCTAAAGAACTATTTTAGATTGTCGTTTTCAAACTTACCTAGAAGTCCCCCTTGTTGACCCTTTGCACAAATTGATAGATAGCCTCAGCAACTATACATCAATTGAGTGGTGCAACTTGTGGCGGAGAGTCATCTAGCTAGAACAGACACTGTCCTTCTTCAGCTGGGTACACAGTCAAAAAAGTGTTGATTAGCCTCAAGAATGGGGCTATTTCATCCCAGAAGTCATTGTCTGAATCGAGGTAGAAAATAAACCATTTTCATATATTACTTTGGATCATCTCTTTTAATACAAATATATCACCCTGTTCTGGGGAATAATGACGTCTAAATGCTATTATGTGTGCATGAAAAATTCTCCACAACTGATCTGAGCTTAGTGGAGGAACTTTCTTCAAACCATTAAACATAGCCACAACATGCCGCAACATTCCAACTTTTTGTGTTTTTTCGTGGGTCTTTAATAAAATCTTCTCTCAAAATCTTGATATCCTTTTTTCAATAAAGTTTTTCCCACCAACTGGTTGTATGGGGAATTTTTGTTGGTGGAAACTTAAGGTTGGGGATGAATGTATTCTTAATAAAAAAAATTATGCAAACATTACAAGCCTTCTCTAAATTTGTGGGCAGAAACGTTGAACCTAGACTTGTGGACAAGTTGTTAATGGTCCCACGCGGTGAGATAGTCAAGTTGAGGCTGTGCTATCGCAAGATCACTGCTCTCGCGCGAACTGTCGGTTGCCTGACTTCTAATCCTTTGAGAGCAGTAGCTCCAGCAGTCTCGCAAATACACCGCAGGAATCGCAGGGAGAGAAGGAACGCTATCACCGCGACAGACATTTAACAACTTGTCCACAATTCTAAGTTGAACTTAATTCTCTTCAAAGAAAAGTTTCAGAATGAATATTGTCAACTTACCAATTAAGTGGTCTATTGTTGGCTCAATGCATGAGTATCCTCCATTGATGCTCATCCAAATGGGTCCAGTTGAAGTCACCATTCCCCGTATCCTCCAGCAATGTTCCTTCAAACATCTCCAGTTGTAGTCACTACATCATGAGAGACTTCTCAAAACTGAGGGAAAATTAAGAAGGCACAGACAAGTTTAACCCAATGCATCTACAAGCATACAGCATCTTCATGATAAATTGAATGAGGAGCCGGGCTCCATTGTTTCAGGGGAGGAGTTCAACTTGTTTTCATTTTCAAACAAAGCAAGTTAACTGGTTTTTAAGAACCTCGATGGTTGGCGCGACATTGATTTGCTGATTTAGAATCGCAAATACTTGCATTTTGATATGCTAGTTACAAATTTTTGTAGTTGTATTGTTTCATTCCTGAGTTGCTGTTCCATTAGTAGATAGATTCTCTTTAGGGTCTGGGTGCTTTTTGTAGGACACAAAACACAATGTCCACGGATTTACATTAAACTCACACAGTTTGAAGATAATGATCATGATGGTTGAAAGCTCCCCTTTTAATGTTACAATTGCGAGCTGCTGTAGTTTTTGAGAAATGAGTAAAACAAGTCATGAAAATAGTTTTCGCATTTTCGTGACATTTTTTTACTCATTCCACAAAAACACCAGCACCTCGGCAAGTAATAATTTAAGGTTAGCATCTGCTATCATTACCTTCAAACTGTGTAAGTTTGTGTTTTGTTACAAAAAGTATCCCAAACCTTTAAACAGTAACTTGTAACTTATATAAATCGATACATTACCAAATCTTTTGCATGACCCCAGATTCCGCTGGTAGGCATCACCTCAGCTCATTCAAGATTTCAGCACACAACCTCCATCATTTCACCTCATTCTTCAAGAAGAAAACATGGATCTACATTTTGGAAGAAACAATATATGGAGAGGTTAGCATTTTGGGGTCACATCATAATAGTCAAAGTCAGGTTCACCTTACCCATTAACCCCCAAACTTTACCAAACCAATGTCATCTAAATCTTTCGGTTCAAGGACTTTCTCCAGTGCTGCCCTCAACTTTGAAACCCTCTTCCCATCTACATCGGCTCTCCACAGAGCATAGAACAATTAAAAACTCAGCTCAAATCCCATTTGTTTTCTATTGCCTGTTGTTCAGTTTAATCCTTTTGGTTGCTTACATAGTGTATTTATTGTTAATTTGTTGCTCTTTGCATTTTGGTTTTGTAAAGCACATTGACATTTCTGTCAGTTATGAAATGGGCTATTATTATCAACACTGTCCAAGAGGTTCCATCTGTCAGCATTGCCAATCAAAACCGCTTGCCAAAAATGCTTTAGTTCCCATTGCCTTTTATGAATATCTTATAGAAACGGCAGGGCCCTGCAGGGGTTAGATTTTTCTTCTTCCAAATTTATACTTGTACAATTACCTCATAGTTCACTTGATACTTTACCTTTGCTGCAAGTACTTGATACCACTGACATGTGGACATGAATCAGAGACTTCAAAGGGAACTTTCTGCGTTTCAATCACTTCCACATCATCCAATTTGGCAAGAACAAGATGAGGAAAACAAAAAACAAAGATAGAAACCTAAGTAGAGGCCAAGTTCAGTGCTGTTGTCAAAAAGAATTAGAGCTGCGGAGGCTGTAGAGAAATTTTGGTTAGGAGCTCTGTTGAGAAAATGTTGGTTAGAAGCTGTAGAGAAATTTTGGTTAGGAGCTGTTGAGAAAATGTTGGTTAAAAGCTGTTGAGAAATTTTGGTTAGGAGCTGTTGAGAAAATGTTGGTTAAAAGCTGTTGAGAAATTTTTTTGTTAGAAGCTGTTGAGAAAAAGTTGGTTAGGCTGTTGAGAAATGTTGGTTAGGAGCTCTGTTGAGAAAATGTTGGTTAAAAGCTGTGGAGAAATTTTGGTTAGGAGCTCTGTTGAGAAAATGTTGGTTAGAAGCTGTGGAGAAATTTTGGTTAGGAGCTGTTGAGAAAATGTTGGTTAGAAGCTGTGCAGAAATTTTGGTTAGGAGCTATGTTGAGAAAATATTGGTTAGAAGCTGTGGAGAAATTTTGGTTAGGAGCTCTGTTGAGAAAATGTTGGTTAGAAGCTGTAGAGAAATTTTGGTTAGGAGCTGTTGAGAAAATGTTGGTTAAAAGCTGTTGAGAAATTTTGGTTAGGAGCTGTTGAGAAAATGTTGGTTAGAAGCTGTGGAGAAATTTTGGTTAGGAGCTCTGTTGAGAAAATGTTGGTTAGAAGCTGTGGAGAAATTTTGGTTAGGAGCTTTGTTGAGAAAATGTTGGTTAGAAGCTGTGGAGAAATTTTGGTTAGGAGCTGTTGAGAAAATGTTGGTTAGGCTGTGGAGAAATTTTGGTTAAGAGCTCTGTTGAGAAAATGTTGGTTAGGCTGTTGAGAAATTTTGGTTAGGAGCTCTGTTGAGAGAATGTTGGTTAGTGGCTGTTGAGAAATTTTGGTTAGGAGCTCTGTTGAGAAAATGTTGGTTAGGCTGTTGAGAAATTTTGGTTAGGAGCTCTGTTGAGAAAATGTTGGTTAGAAGCTGTGGAGAAATTTTTGTAAGGAGCTCTGTTGAGAAAAGTTTGGTTAAAAGCTGTGGAGAAAATTTGGTTAGGATGTCTGTTGAGAAAATTTTGGTTAAAAGCTGTTGGAAAAATTTTGGTTAGGAGCTCTGTTGAGAAAATGTTGGTTAGGCTGTTGAGAAATTTTGGTTAGGAGCTCTGTTGAGAAAATGTTGGTTAAAAGCTGTGGAGAAAATTTGGTTAGGATGTCTGTTGAGAAAATTTTGGTTAAAAGCTGTTGGAAAAATTGGTTAGAAGCTGTTGAGAAAATGTTGGTTAGGCTGTTGAGAAAGTTTGGTTAGGAGCTCTGTTGAGAAAATGTTGGTTAAAAGCTGTTGAGAAATTTTGGTTAGAAGCTGTTGAGGAAACTTTAGTTAGATACTTCCCTTGCTATACTCAACCTTTGGAGCAAACATCGCAACATCACTGGCCTCCAGTCACTCGTCAGACATCAAAGGAACCATCTTCAGTGTCTACTCATGCTCTGCGCTTACAATAGAACTTGAGTAGACCATGAAGATAGTCCCTTTGATGTAGTTCTTGGTTTTGTCGCAAGACATTTTCAGACCTAATACTTAACCTTTTCTCAATGAACCTGCTGAAAGAGTAGAGAGTTAGTCCTATCTAAATACTCTAGGCCTTTCCTTACCACTAATACAAACCCATGCTGTGTGCTGACATCTTTTCTCCATGGATGATCTGCCCTCTTCTTCCTCCTGTCTTCTCTCTCAGCATCTTCTCAGTTCTTGCTTTCTTTTCGTCTTCTTTTCTTTTCGCGCATTTATTTTTTCTTGATTTTTTGTTTATTTTGCAGCGCTCGCAGCTAAAGTTTTTTTAAAGGATTTTTACAATGAGTCCTATGATAAACTTTAGGCCCTATCCGAAGATTTGTATTTCATAACTACAGCTTTAAAGAAAACTTGTGTTTTCATTTTCTGGAAATTTAATCTTAATGAGGAAGGGTCACAACTTTGTTCTATATTTGTTCGGTTATTACTTTTAATTATTCAAAGATCTAAAATTAAAAATGCTTACATTCAAAAGTGATGAAATGCTGATACCAGGAATGTAAATATTTATTTAGCTAGGCTAAATTATCTATTTACTACTCCTAAATCAAACATTTTAGTCATAAAAATGAATGGTGATTGGACAGAAATAATTATTTGACAGCTAATTATTTTGTACTCAGTAAAGAAAGTGCTCACATTCATAAGGGATGGAATGCTGATATAATAAGTTGATAAATATTTTGCAATATAGTTATGACAATATAAGTAAACATGACAACTGACGACTTGAAGTATCAACTCCGACAGAAATTTCCAGTAAGACTAGTCTCCTAATTAAAAAGCATCATTGGCTTCGACCAATATGCAGCTCAAGAAATGCCCAGAAAGTGTGAAGACGCATTGAAAACTGCACAAGCAAGGACAACATCAACAAGATTGACGAGGGAGAGGGGACGTTACAAAAGGGGTGGGACTCTGCAAGAGAACGGGTTAGATCTCCTCTTACTCTTTGCAGTCTTCATCTTGTCTTGATCTTGATCTTGAGGGTTAACTTGCATCATCCGACCTCCACTATACTAATGCACTTGTTCAACTTGGTGTTTTTTGTTTTTTTCCCCACTTTCTTTTTGGAAGTTTTGTTTGAGAAAGGTAAAAAATTAAACCATTCAAAAACAAGTTCTTTTTTCTTCTTTTTTTCGGGGTGTTTCATCTTATTGAAAAATCACCATTTCCATCTATCTAACTCTATCGCAAAAGAGAGTTATGTACCATCGATATAATTCCACTAAAAATATTGTTGTTATCGTGTAAAAACAAACAATCTTTTTTTTTTCTTTGGTTCTACAGCTGAATGCCACATACTAATTTTATAAAAGTGGAGGTCGGATATATTGCCAAGTTTTTTTACCTTGGTCCATTGGTGAACCTCCATATTCGTCCACAAACCACATATCCACAGAATACATCACCCGTCTGGTAAGCAGACTCTCGAGAGTCATTAGCACAAAAGATGTTCCCCTTTATCTGCAACTCGGGAACCAGTCGCTTGAAGCTTGGCTGGATGCTGGGAGCTCACTGCTGGCTGGTACACATTCGGCTTCTATAAAGAGAAAAAACAAGTCAATTAATAATACAGTTCGCACTATTAATTTGTTGTTTTACATTTAAAACCATCCCTACATTGTGCACTTTAATTGGTCCAAGACTGGCAAATAGGTTCGACCCAACATGTGACATAAAGACCAGTACTACCAAAAAGTGACCCCAAAAAGCACTTTTTTGTAAAAGATTAGCATGCATTTTGTGTGGGAATTATCACTAAAAAATTTCTTTGCATTTATTGTTTGCTGTTGTCACTCTAGTTGTTTGCATTATCAGGGTGTTGCCAGAAATAAATAGAGTTTGCTCTGCATACAGTTAATTAGAATTTGACTCGACACTGCCAACTGTTCCTAACATACAACTTACCTCAAAAAAAGATATTGTTGGAAGATGTGTCCAGCTTCTGTTTCGCGAGAAAAATGCACAAGGTTTCTTACTTCTTGTACTACTTCCAACATTGCCAAAGCACTCAAGCCTCAAAGCAATTATTGTTCTAAAAGTGCAACAGTTATATTGCTGAAATAGTTCTGAATGCACAGGAGTATGGTGCAAATAATGTTCATGAATTTATCAGTCATGTCAGTAAAGTTCATTGAAAACGCGACGTCCAAAGAAAAAGAGCCGAGAGGTACGGCCACTGCATCCGCACGGTCCGCGACACTGAAGAGAAATGGATGCCATGCGGTCCGGGGAGCATGCGGCCGGGGGGCGGGCCCGGGTATACGCGCAACCCATGGCCAATCAGTGAGTCGGAAACAGCGCAAAACGCCTTATTTGCATAAACAATGATCTCGACTACATGTGGCATTCCAGAGTCGCCCCAGTCCAAGGAATGCACTGGAAGTCACATTACCTGGATGGGTTCATTAATTTATTCCACCGTGAAATGACACGAAGTAGGCTAAGCCTCTTCAACCATCAGAACAAAGGTGTTTTTCAAACATGCCTTTATATCTCTTATATGCCTTTTGTGGACGGCGTTCGGGTAGTCACCACGCCCCTTATTTTTACAAAACAAATCAAGAAGTTATAACGTTTCTACGGAAGCGTAAAATGAACATTGCAATATAAAGTCATACCTATAAGTAAAGTGACTCGTATCTCATATTTATAAAATGAGCATGAAGTCATAACTTTGAGTAACATCTTGTAAAGCTTTGTTTATTGTTCACGGTCAAATGAGTTATCAACAGGGCCCACCAATTGCATTAAACTTGTAAGCAGCATTGTTGTGCTTACGGAGAGGCCAATGTTAGCAGAATTTCTATTTCATTTTATAAAGCTGTTCAAACCGTAAGCAAGACAAACGATGGCTAACCCCGCGTTAAGCACACGGGTGACATCACATTGCAAATACATGAACAAGCGCGCCCAGAAATGTTCTGCTTATTTGAGAAATCATGCATTTATGCTTACAGACAATTTGTTGCTACAGTAAGCACACAGATTTGCTTATACAAATTGGGCCCTGCTTTGTATCTGCGCCGGGCGTGGCAGACTCCGGCCCAATTTTAAAAGCTGTTAGCAGAAAATTATGCTAATAAACACATTTCTTTGCTAAGCAAATTGGGTGGGACATCAGTCACTACAATGTAAAACCTAATGTAATTTTGGCTGATAACCGGTTTCTGCTAAGCAATAATTTTCTTTATTTAGCAAGTTTATTGTGCTTACATGCTTCATAAAAATTGGGCCATGGTCTTTTTATATATAGCACCCTCCTATTTCTTTGCTAAGCTAAACATTGAGTGAGGCATCACAGTCATAACTCATTGTTGGCTGGTAACCCGTTTCTGTTAAGCAATAATTGTCTTTGCTTAGCAAGTTTTTGTGCTTACATGCTTCATGAAATTGGGTCATGGTCTTTTTTAGCACCCTCGGAATTGCATTTGTCAATCTGCAAGACTCAGTTGGCATACGGCCAACGTTCGCAGGATTGCAACATCGCTAACCCGCCCCCATCCTCGCACATCCTATTATAGTAGGCCTAGCCTACAGGTGTTTCAAATAGTTGCATTTAATTGTGGCCTTTCTAAAGAGGGATTAAGAATTAGCAATGCAATAAATCTGCCTATTAACCAATTTGTGTAACCCTTTTGTACGTTGTTGAAAACACACTAATTTGCATCGACTTATACAAGTGTGGCTTTTTCTGCCCTAAGTATGCCGACGTGCGTTGGTTTAATGACTTTGTTAACCGACAGAGGGCGCCGTTGTGCTTTAACGGTAGTCACACTGATAAAATTTCAAGGATGTAAAAAGGCATAACTTTGAGGATTATTTTATCATATTTTATAAAGATATTACTCTCAATCTCGTCTTTATTCCTGGTATGTAAATTAATTTTACACATTTATACAATTAATACTCACTATTTTATGTTCAATCTTCAGCTTTACACCGGTGAGATTGGTAATTAATCAGTGTGGAGCGTAGTAATTTTAGCTGGGTTAGGCGGTCGGGTTAGGCAGCAAATTGTTTTCGGGGGGGGGGGGGCAATGGGGCAGCATCTTTTTGGGGGGCAGCAATTTTTTTTAAAGGGCAGCGACATTTTTGGAAAACAACAATTTTTTATGGCAAGTTTTTGGTTGAACGCCATGACTATTTTTTTACTTGGCGACTTATTTTTTTTCACAGGCCGACTTATTTTTTCCCCGTGCCGAATAATTTTGGGGGCAGCAACCCTTTTCGGGGCAGCAACTTTTTGTGGGGACAGCAACTTTTTGGGGGTTGAACTTTTTGGAGGGCAGCTACTTTTTTGGGTGGCAATTTTGTTGTTTTAGGCCATGAATCCTTTGTTACTTTGTGATTTTCTTTTCCACAGGCCGACGTTGGGGGGCAACAACGTTTTTTGGGGGCAGCAATTTGTTTAGAGGGCAGCGACTTTTTTTCAGGGGGGGGGGCAGCGACTTGGTTTAAGTGGCCGACTTGTTTTGGGGGCAGCAACTTTTTGGGGGGCAGCAACTTTTTGGGGGGCAGCAACTTTTTTAAGGGGCAGTGACTTTTTTTAGGTTGCGACTTTTTTTTATGTGGTAATTTTTTTTTTAGCAACTTGTTTTGCTTGCGGCGACTTTCGTTTTCACCTGCCGACTAATTTTTTGGGGCAGCAATTTTTTGGGAGAAAAGTGACTTTTTTTAGGTGGCAATTTTGGGTTTTAGGCCATGACTGTTTTGTTACTTGGCGACTTTTTGTTAGTCACAGGCCGACTAGTTTTGGGGCGGGCAACTTTTTGGGGGCCAGCATTTTTTTTAAGGTGGCAATTTATTTTTCGGTAATTCTTTTTTTTTCTTTGCGATTTTTTTCCCCGTGCCGAATAATTTTGGGGGCAGCAACCCTTTTCGGTGCAGCAACTTTTTGTGGGGACAGCAACTTTTTGGGGGTTGAACTTTTTGGAGGGCAGCTACTTTTTTGGGTGGCAATTTTGTTGTTTTAGGCCATGAATCCTTTGTTACTTTGTGATTTTCTTTTCCACAGGCCGACGTTGGGGGGCAACAACGTTTTTTGGGGGCAGCAATTTGTTTAGAGGGCAGCGACTTTTTTTCAGGGGGGGGGGCAGCGACTTGGTTTAAGTGGCCGACTTGTTTTGGGGGCAGCAACTTTTTGGGGGGCAGCAACTTTTTTAAGGGGCAGTGACTTTTTTTAGGTTGCGACTTTTTTTTATGTGGTAATTTTTTTTTAGCAACTTGTTTTGCTTGCGGCGACTTTCGTTTTCACCTGCCGACTAATTTTTTGGGGCAGCAATTTTTTGGGAGAAAACTGACTTTTTTTAGGTGGCAATTTTGGGTTTTAGGCCATGACTGTTTTGTTACTTGGCGACTTTTTGTTAGTCACAGGCCGACTAGTTTTGGGGCGGGCAACTTTTTGGGGGGCAGCATTTTTTTTAAGGTGGCAATTTATTTTTCGGTAATTTTTTTTTTTTTTTTTGCGATTTTTTTCCCCGTGCCGAATAATTTTGGGGGCAGCAACCCTTTTCGGGGCAGCAACTTTTTGGGGGGCAGCAACTTTTTTAAGGGGCAGTGACTTTTTTTAGGTTGCGACTTTTTTTTATGTGGTAATTTTTTTTTAGCAACTTGTTTTGCTTGCGGCGACTTTCGTTTTCACCTGCCGACTAATTTTTTGGGGCAGCAATTTTTTGGGAGAAAAGTGACTTTTTTTAGGTGGCAATTTTGAGTTTTAGGCCATGACTGTTTTGTTACTTGGCGACCTTTTGTTAGTTACAGGCCGACTAGTTTTGGGGCGGGCAACTTTTTTGGGGGCAGCATTTTTTTTAAGGTGGCAATTTATTTTTCGGTAATTTTTTTTTTTTTTTTGCGATTTTTTTCCCCGTGCCGAATAATTTTTGGGGCAGCAACCCTTTTCGGGGCAGCAACTTTTTGTGGGGACAGCAACTTTTTGGGGGTTGAACTTTTTGGAGGGCAGCTACTTTTTTGGGTGGCAATTTTGTTGTTTTAGGCCATGACTACTATTTTACTTGGCGACTCTTTTTTCTCACGGGCCCACTATTTTTGGGGGCAGCAACTTTTTAAAGAGGCAGCGACTGTTTTTAGGTCGCTACTTTTTTTGCGAGGCATTTTTTTCCCAGCAACTTGTTTTGCTTGCTTGCTTGCTTTTTTTCGCTTTAGGCCATGACGACTTTTTTACTTGGCAACTTTTTTTCACAGGCCGACTTTTTTGGGGGGCAACAACTTTTTGGCGGGCAGCAATTTTTGTTTAGAGGGCAGCGACATTTTTGGAAAACAGCAACTTTTTTAGTTGGCAATTTTTAGGTTTAACAAGTTTTTTTTATAGGTTTTTACTTGGCGATTTATTTTTTTCACAGGCCGACTTATTTTGGGGGCACCAACTTTTTTAAGGGGCAACGACTTTTTTAAGGTTGCAACTTTTTTTAAGGTGGCATTTTTTTTTCAGCAACTTTTTTTGCCCGCGGAGACCTTCGTTTTCACATGCCGACTAATGTTTTGGGCAGCAATTTTTTTCGGGGGCAGCAACTTTTTCAGGGCAGCAACATTTTGGGAGAAGAGTGACATTTTTTAGGTGGCAATTTGGGGTTTTAGGGCATGACTTTTTTTTTGTACTTGGTGGCAATCATTTTGTTAAGGTGGCAATTTTTTCGGTAAGTTGTTTTTTTGCGGCAATTTTTTTTCCGTGCCGACAAATTTTGGGCCAGCAACCCTTTTCGGGGCAGCAACTTTTGTGGGGACAGCAACTTTTTTGGGGGCAGCAACTTTTTTTGTGGCAATTTTGTTGATTTAGGCCATGACTACTTTTTTACTTGGCGACTTTTTTTCTCACGGGCCCACTATTTTTGGGGGCAACAACTTTTTACGGGGGCAGCAACTTTCGTTGAGTCTTTCGTCGCGTCGAATTACTCCTCTGAAAAACTGCATCTAAATCGGAGCTTTATTTCACCGCTTTGTTGTTCATTTCACATAGAGATACGCGACGAAAGTCGGCAGTGTTACTGCGTAATGTTTGGGCATGGAAAGCTCATGTTAACTGCACTAATCCAATGATATCATTGTATCCACTGGAACCGCTGGATCGAGCGGGCCTGGGGCCTTTCTCGAACCACGGCTTGGGCTCCGGCTTCGCGAGCTGTGTACACAGCTTGCATGTAACCTGCAAGTTGGAGCAGCGCGTTTTGCACGTGGAGCCTGAGCCGGAGCCCAAGCCGTGGTTTGAGAAAGGCCCCTGCCTTTATCCTAATATGGTGGATAAAGACATGCGCACAGAAATCGACCCAAGTCACAGGATTTCCAATAGAGGGCGCATGTTAAAAAAGCCGACTTGAACCAAGTCTAAGTCGATCCCGGTGGGGTTTGATTAGCTCTCACTTCATTACTCCAGGGGCTCACCACGAGGAGCAAGTGTTCAATTAGCTCTTGTCAGGGGCTCACCCGTGCTGGGCGGTGGACACAGGGAAGCTGATCAAAACATGGAGCAATCGAACCCACACATGAGTTGGGTGGGAGAGAGCAGTATTTTTGTTATAGCTCTTTGGACCAGTTTGATCAAATTTCCCAAAAATATACACATAGACTTAACTGTGCCAAATCAAGTGTTTTACGGATTGTTAATTCGTTTCAAGACATGGTCTCGGGA